>NC_070582.1:4281831-4306543 GCF_027409825.1 Scomber japonicus | reverse complement strand
CCTTCCTTCCCTCCTTCCTTCCTCCCCTCCTTTCAATGAGTGTCCTATAAAGGGTTAATCTGGTATTTAAATGAGATTAATGTCCTGTAATGTTTTAATCATCTGGGTCCTTGTCAGTCTTTTATAATCTAGTTTCATTTTGCTGTTTTTGTACTTTTGCCAAACATTTGACCTTCATTCAACCTTTCTCTGTTCCTTCAGTATTAATCCTGTTATGTTTATGTTTGGCTTTTTGGACTCAACAATATTTATTTATCTTTTAATCCAAACCTGATGAAATAACTACATCGCCTCCTACATTTACTACTATAGATACCTTTCTATTCATCATCTTCTTCCTTCCTTCCTTCCTTCCTTCCTTCTTCTCCCTCCCTTCCTTTCTTCCTCTTTCCTTCCTTCCTTTCCTTCCTTCTTCCTCCCTTGTTTCCTTCCTTATTCCTTCCTTGTTTCCTTCCTTCCTCTCTCCTTTTCTTCCTTTTTCCTTCCTTCCTCTTTCCTTCCTTCCTTCTTTTCTTCCTCCCTTCCTTTCCTTCCTTCTTCTTCCCTTGTTTCCTTCCTTCTTCCCCCCTTGTTTCCTTCCTTATTCCTTCCTTGTTTCCTTCCTTCTTCCTCCTTCCTTCCTTCCTTTCTTCCTCCCTTGTTTCCTTTCTTCTTCCTCCTTCCTTCCTTCCTTCCTTCCTTCCTTCCTTCCTTCCTCCCTCCTTTTCTTCCTTTTTCCTTCCTTCCTCTTTCCTTCCTTCCTTCTTTTCTTCCTCCCTTCCTTTCCTTCCTTCTTCCTCCCTTGTTTCCTTCCTTCTTCCTCCTTCATTCTTCCTCCTTCCCTCATCTTCCTTCTTTTCTTCCTTCTTCCTCTACACTAACTAACTACATCGCCTCCTACATTTACTACTATAGATACCTTTCTATTCATCATCTTCTTCCTTCCCTCCTTCCTTCCTTCCTTCCTTCCTTCTCCCTCCCTTCCTTTCTTCCTCTTTCCTTCCTTCCTTTCCTTTCCTTCCTTCTTCTTCCCTTGTTTCCTTCCTTCTTCCTCCTTCCTTCCTTCCTTCCTTCCTTCCTCCCTCCTTTTCTTCCTTCCTTCCTTCCTTCCTCTTTCCTTCTTCCTTCCTTCCTCTTTCCTTCCTTCCTTCCTTCTCCCTCCCTTCCTTTCTTCCTCTTTCCTTCCTTCCTTTCCTTCCTTCTTCCTCCCTTGTTTCCTTCCTTATTCCTCCCTTGTTTCCTTCCTTCTTCCTCCTTCCTTCCTTCCTTCTTTTCTTCCTCCCTTCTTCCTTCCTCCCTTCCGTCCTCCCTCCTTTTCTTCCTTTTTCCTTCCTTCCTTCTTTTCTTTCCTTCCTTCTTCCTCCATTGTTTCCTTCCTTCTTCCTCCTTCCCTCCTTCCTTCCTTCTTTTCTTCCTTCTTCCTCTACACTAACTAACTACATTTCCTCCTACATTTACTACTATTGATAATTATTTCATTTTTATGTCATTGTTGAAGAGAAAAATGTTTAAATCATCTGATTCTAGCGTCTCTAATGTGAATATTTTATGGTTTCTGTCACAGTAAACTGAATATTTCTGGGAAATTTATAAATTTATGACAATCGGTTTGAGCTTTAGGAAAGAGTGACAGTGATTTTCTGGTATTTTATAGATCAAACAACTCATTAAGAAGTCAAAATATTATAAATAAGTAATACAAATAATCATTAGTTGCAGCCCCAATGATTATATTACGATTATTAATTTGTTGCTTTCCATCTCAGTCAGACTTTTGTACACTTCCATTTATGCTTTAACCCTTTATAGGACACTCATTGAAAGGAAGGAAAGGAAGGAAGGAAGGATGGAAGGAAGGAAGGAAGGAAGGGAAGGAAGGAGGGAGGAAGGAAAGGAAGGACGGAGGAAAGAAGGAAGGAAGGAAGGTAGGGGGGAGGAAAGAAAGAGAGAAGGGGGGAGGGAGGAAGGGAAGAAAGAAGGAAGGAAGGAAGAAGAAAGGGGGAGGAAGGAAAGAAGGAAGGGAGGAGAGAAGGAGGGAGGGAGGAAGGACAGATGGAAAGAAGGAAAGGAAGGAAGGAAAGAAGGAAGGGAGGAGAGAAGGAGGGAGGGAGGAAGGACAGATGGAAGGAAGGAAAGGAAGGAAGGACGGAGGAAATAAGGAACGAGGGAGGGAGAAAGGAAAAGAGGAAGGGAAGAAAGAAGGCAGGGAGGAAGGAAAGAAAGGAAGGAAGGAAGGAAAGAAGGAAGGAAGGAGGGAGGAAGAAAGGAAGGAAGGATATTTTGGGATATTTACAGAAGTTACCAAATATAATTATTTGCCTAATAAAGGGTTAACATGAAAACTCACATTTTGTTCAGAGGTGTAAATGCTCACCAGAAGACACAATTAAATATGTAAGTGTGTTTAAAGCAGCCTTTGATTGACAGGTGTGTCGCTCTGTTTTCAGTGGACGAGCTGCTGAAGGAGGCGGGAGTTGGAGCAGATGGCCGAGTCTACTGCGAGAAGTTTGCTAAAGCGGTGACTCACTACTCTATGAAGCGCTGACGTGCCAGCGCTGACATGCCAGCTGCTGCAGAGACTTAAAATAGAGACACTTTATTTTTGTTTAGTTTACTAATACTGTAACTTGTAACTTGAAAAATAATTTAAATCTCCACGTTGTTCAATCATAGCTTCAGTCTGTCAAATCCATCTCTGTATATAAAAAACAAAAACAGAACAAATGACTCTTTTTGTGCATCTTTACCATAGACTGTATAAAAGAAATGGACGTAACATCCGTGACGTCACCCATTGGTTTGTGGACTGCTGCTCAGAAGCCAATAGTTTCGAATCTAGGCAGCGCCATCTTGAACATTTCAGGTGCATGCTGGGAAAAATAAAAACACGGATTCTACTTATATGGGCATGAGGGGGGGGGGGCTATGGGCGGAGCGGGGAGGTTGCTATGGTTGCGAGGGCTGGATCTCGAGGACATTGGTCAATCAACCTGTCAATCAGGACGTAGCCACGCCCTAATGCATACCCTGCTTTATCGTCACATATAAAATCAGGGAGGCCAAAATGTCCCAAATGAACATCATACTGCATTGAAGAAGGCTTTAAACTAGCGATTGAGACCATAAACACATTTTGAAAACGTTTACTGAGGTTAGAAATCAAGTGAGAAGTTGGTGAATTCTCCATTGACTTGTATAGAGACGGTCGCCCCCTGGTGGCCTTTTGATAGAATGCAGTTCTAAGTTACTTCCTGGTTGGCCTCATTTCAGAGGACCGGAGCTCCCCGCCGGGGTAAAAGCTGCATCATATGCATTTCTTCTTGTGTGCATGATGTGCAAAATGAAAGTTATATAAGAAATCAAACTAGCGTCTTCCTCGGTGCATTATCTCTTCCACCTGTCTGTCTCGCTCTTGTGCTTCCTGCTAGAGTGGAGGCCGTTAAAACTCTATAGATTAGCCGCATCATTAGGCCGCAGGGTTCAAAGCATGTGAAAAAAGTAGGGGCTTATAGTCCAGAATTTACGGTAATATACTGATCACATCACATGATCTCCTCAAATATATGGACTTGTATAGCAGCCTGTGTGAACCAATCAGGACTGAGACTTTCTGACTTTACTATAGCAGGAAAGGTAACCAGAGACATAACAGGAAATGGAACAAACTAAGAGTAGTCGGAGATAATGATGTCATCATATATGACAATAAACTGAATATTTTGGGGTTTTGGACTAATGGTTAAACAAAACAAGACATCAGAGGCCTTTGACTCTGGAAAATTGGAACAGCTATTTTTCACTATTTTATAGACCAAACGATTAATCAATTAATTGAGAAAATAATTGATCAGATTAATCAACAATGGAAATAATCATTGGTAGTTGCCGCCCAAATCTCTGTTAGAAAAACATCTAAAAGTCGAAGGTACAAGACTGTGGAGATAAAACTCCACAATAGAAGTTAACTACAACTCCCAAGGTGCATCTGTGCAAGAAACATTCAAGCTTAACCCTTTATTGGGCAAATAATTATATTTGGTAACTTCTGTAAATATCCCAAAATATCCTTCCTTCCTTCCTTCTTTCCTTCCTTCCTTCCTTTCCTTCCTCCCTGCCTTCTTTCTTCCCTTCCTCTTTTCCTTTCTTCCTCCCTCGTTCCTTATTTCCTCCATCCTTTCTTCCTTTCCTTCCTACCATCTGTCCATCCTCCCTCCCTCTTTCTCTCCTCCCTTCCTTCTTTTCTTCCTCCGTCCTTCCTTCCTTCCTTCCATCTATTCCTCCTCCCTCCCTCCTTCTCTCCTCCCTTCCTTCTTTCCTTCCTCCCTCCCCCTTACGTCTTCCTTCCTTCCTTCTTTCTTCCCTTCCTCCCTCCCTCCTTCTCTCTTTCTTTCCTCCCCCCTACCTTCCTTTCTTCTTTCCTCCTTCCTTCCCTTCCTTCTTTTCTTCCCTCCTTCCTTCCCTTCCTTCCTTCCTTTCAATGAGTGTCCTATAAAGGGTTAGTATAAAACCAGCAAAGGTAACCAGAGACATAACAGGAAATGGAACAAATGAAAAGTAGTCAGTCGGAGATAATGATGTCATCATCCTAAAGCCGGCTGGTGTATCTAAGGCGCAACACCTCTCCAAAGTGTAAGATGAGTAACTCTCTGCAGACCTCTCGTCTGTCTGTGTGATGACATATTTGCTCTGTTTGGAAACTTTTATGAAGGGGAAGATTATTTCACTGTAAACCATCCTGTCATTTCCTGTTAGAAGAGCTTCTCACGTGGAAAACCCATTAACGAGGTTTTGACTTGGCTGTAGAGAGGAGACAAAAAACACTGGAGCCTTCCTCTGCTAATTCACACTGACACCTCTGATGGTGTTACGTAATGGCTCGAGCAGAACATGGATTTATGAATATATTGCTCTCTCAGATGCTGCTGTCAGAGTCCTGTGCAGCTGGTTTGAAGCTGTTTTTAAAAGGATGTTCATGTTGACAGCACTTCACTGTTCTTTACACTCTAATGTATTTTTCCATCTCTGAGCCGCGAGCAGCAGCTGGTCTGAGTGAAGCTGTGAAGAAGAGTGTACTCAGCTGCTTTCATTATTATTCAGCGTTACATATCTAACCTCTCTGCTAGCAGTGACCTCAGGGCTGCAGCACACTGTTGCCTCTGTCTGCATTAATGCTGATTATCAGGCTCTTCATCCATAAACAGAGTTCATCCAGATGTTACACACAGCCGGACGGTGCACTGAAGTTATCTTCAGAGTCAGTCTGAACCATAGACTGTATAAAAGAAATGGACGTAACATCCGTGACGTCACCCATTGGTTCGTGGACTGCTGCTCGGAAGCCAATAGTTTCGAATCTAGGCAGCGCCATCTTGAAAATTTCAGGTGCATGCTGGGAAAAATAAAAACACGGATTCTACTTATATGGGCATGAGGCGGAGCCATGGGGGGAGCGGGGAGGTTGCTATGGTTGCGAGGGCTGGATCTCGAGGACATTGGTCAATCAACCTGTCAATCAGGACGTAGCCACGCCCTAATGCATACCCTGCTTTATCGTCACATGTAAAATCAGGGAGGCCAAAATGTCCCAAATGAACATCATACTGCATTGAAGAAGGCTTTAAACTAGCGATTGAGACCATAAACACATTTTGAAAACGTTTACTGAGGTTAGAAATCAAGAGAGAAGTTGGTGAATTCTCCATTGACTTGTATAGAGACGGTCGCCCCCTGGTGGCCTTTTGATAGAATGCAGCTCTAAGTTACTTCCTGGTTGGCCTCATTTCAGAGGACCGGAGCTCCCCGCCTGGTCTGAGCAGAGTGAAGTCACTGAGGAGCTTCCTTTTGTAATATTATGTGGATTTACTCACTGACTCCCACAGATATCATTGCAACACTACAAATTATAGAGTAAAAGTTAAAAAAAACACAACTAGCGTTCTCTGTTTTATGTAAGAAGGCCCAGGTGGTAACAAAAAAATGCAGATGTGGAAATGTTTACACATAAAGTACCATTTGCTTAATCTCTAAAATAACCATTTATGGTTTTAAGAACACGACTTCTCACTGCTCTCAGCCAAGAACATTTCCTCTGCTAAAACAAAATGACACATAACTTAATTAATAGTGATCTTTAGAGACGCTGCGAGGCTTATTTGTCCAATTCCTGAGCATGGATGTACCACATTTGCCGTGATATACAATTAATCCAAGCAGAAATGAGTCATCATCCTTAAAGCCTTTTCTCTCATAACTTCATCATAGACAGGAAGCAACAGGTGAAATCTCATCCAGCACCATGACAGAGATGTGTAGTGGGGCGATAAGGCACGATGAGCTTTTTAACCCTCCTGTTGTACTCAGGTCAAGGAAGGACAGAAGGAAGGACAGGAGGAAGGAAGGAAAGGAGTAAGGAGGAAATGAGGAAGGAAGGAAGGAAGGAAGGAAGGAAAGGAGTAAGGAGGGAGGGAGGGAGAAAAGGAGGAAGGAAGGAAGGAAAGGAGTAAGGATGACAAGAGGAAGGGATTTAGGAGAGAATGAAGGAAGGAAGGAAGGAAGGAAGGAAGGAGGGAAAGAAAGGAGTAAGGAGGGAGGGAGGTAGGAAAGGAGGAAGGAAGGAGGGAGGAAGGAAGGAAGGAAGGAAGGAAGGATGAAAGGAGGAGGGAGCAAAGAAAGAAGGGTAGAGGGGAAGAAGGAAGGAAAAAATAAAGAAAGAGGGAGGAAGGAAGGAAGGAAGGAAGGAAAGAAGGAAAGAATGAACAGTCAAAAGAGACGGGGGTCAATTTGACCCGGGAGGACGACACAAGGGTTAAGATATGATGGAGTCTGACCATGAAGAGGTTTTCGTGTGAGGATTGTGATTTTACAGTTTTCGTCAGTATACGTGCTGCTGCATTCATGAACAGCTGCACGTCTTTAGAGACTCATTAAGGCAGCCTGATGATAATGAATTATAATATTCCTGCCGAGAAGAAGCCAAGAATTTAAGACTGTTCTTCAAAAAAACATATGAAGCAAAGCCACACTACACACAACACCAATAGACTCTGAAGGTCAGAGTCACATCTTTTCTCTTTACAGTTTATTATTCTCTTGGCATCGATTGCTAAACAGAGCGCTCGTCTTTTATAATCCATGATCTTGGTTTTTACGATTACACATTAATCATTTTCCTGCTATATGACCTTGCAGGGCTCTGGTGATTTATACCGGTGTGAATATCTCGAATATCTTTAAGTTTATAGCTCCTGGACTTTATTGACTAAACACCAGATCAAAGAAAAAATTGAGATATTAACAGTGCTGCAGTATTATGAGTGATGTAGTATTCAGTATTACAGTAAAAGTAGTGATATGTTATTATATATGACATCATTAGATTATTAATAGTGACGCATCAGTGTTAGAGCAGCATGTTACTGTTGTAGCTGCTGGAGGTGGAGCTAGTTTATACTACTTTATATACAGTTAGCTAGTTTATACTACTTTATATACAGTTAGCTAGTTTACACTACTTTATATACAGTTAGCTAGTTTATACTACTTTATATACAGTTAGCTAGTTTATACTACTTTATATACAGTTAGCTAGTTTATACTACTTTATATACAGTTAGCTAGTTTATACTACTTTATATACAGTTAGCTAGTTTACACTACTTTATATACAGTTAGCTAGTTTATACTACTTTATATACAGTTAGCTAGTTTATACTACTTTATATACAGTTAGCTAGTTTACACTACTTTATATACAGTTAGCTAGTTTACACTACTTTATATACAGTTAGCTAGTTTACACTACTTTATATACAGTTAGCTAGTTTATACTACTTTATATACAGTTTGCTAGTTTACACTACTTTATATACAGTTAGCTAGTTTATACTACTTTATATACAGTTAGCTAGTTTACACTACTTTATATACAGTTAGCTAGTTTACACTACTTTATATACAGTTAGCTAGTTTATACTACTTTATATACAGTTAGCTAGTTTACACTACTTTATATACAGCTAGCTAATTTAGTCCAGTGGTTCCCAATCTAGGGGTGGGGCCCCTCCAAAGGGTCAGCAGGTAAATGTGAGGGCTGCTGAGATGATTAATGGGAGAGGAAAGAAGAAAAAACAAAGTTCTGATTCACAAATGTGTTTTCAGTTTTTTGGCCTTTTTCTCTAATCTTTGATTTTTGCTGAAATATTGGATCATTTGAACATTTATTGAAATGAAAGCATGTGAGAAGTTTAGAGGGAAAAATCATTATTTGGTGGAGCTGTGAAAAGTAACTAAAGCTGTCAAATAAATGTAGTGGAGTAGAAAGTACAACATTTGAATTGTAGAAAGTAGCATCATATGTAAATACTACAGTACTTAAGTGCATTACTTGAGTATTTATCCTTTACTTTCCATCACTTGATATTAATCTAAACTGAAGATCTCTTGCCGTGCTGCTGTTTCTCAAGAGTTTGTCTCAGTGTTTTCATTTGGCAGCACAAGCAGTGATGATTTATAGGAAACACTGGGGGGGGGGGGGGGGGGGGGGTGAAATGTCTCCAGTGTCTTCATGAAATTACACCAGTGTGGCATGTTTTCACGACATCTTTCTACACACACGCACACGCACGCACGCACACGCACGCACACACACACACACACACACACACACACACACACACACACACACACACACACAGGACTCAACCATCCATCGTGTAAACTTAAGTGATAAAATCTCCCAGGCTTATTAAACTCTGAGCCGCCTGCTGCTGAAAACACTTCAGAATGAGAGATGAGCTCAAGTGTGAGCAATTTGTTTTAGTGATAAATGAAAGCGCCGAGCTTCATGCATCGTGTCATCGAGACCAATCGCTTGATGTTTGTGGATCAAAAAAAGAAGAAACAAGATGATGGAGGAGCCTTGAAGCGCTGTGCTCTTTATGCCATCTATGTGAAGTACGAATTGTGATTATTAACAGGCTTGTTGTTCCACCGACAGTGTTTCATATCAAATTCTCTCTCTCTCTCTCTCTCTCTCTCTCTCTCTCTCTCTCTCTCTCTCTCTCTCTCTCTCTCCCTCTCTCTCTCTCTCTCTCTCCTCTCCTCTCTCTCTCTCTCTCTCCTCTCTCTCTCTCTCTCTCTCTCTCTCTCTCTCTCTCTCTCTCTCTCTCTCTCTCTCTCAGCCAGCTTGCCCACTGGCTTGGCAGTAATCACAGATACCTAACACATACAACCATTCCTCTCTTGCTGTATATAAAACCTTGTTAGAGAGCTGAAATTATAAAAACGATGCCCTGGATGTGTTTTTCACCCAGGCGAGGAGTTCCAGTCCTCTGAAAAGAAGCCAACGGGGAAGTAACTTAGAGCTGCATTCTATCAAAAGGCCACCAGGGGGGCGACCGTCTCTATACAAGTCAATGGAGAATTCACCAACTTCTCACTTGATTTCTAACCTCAGTAAACGTTTTCAAAATGTGTTTATGGTCTCAATCGCTAGTTTATCTAAAAAAAAACAAAACAAAAAGCAATTAAGAGGTTATATAACTTGTTAATTATCATGATTTAATATATTAAATACTTCTGTTTCCAGACGACGAGGAAAACAAATGGCTCATTATCTGGAGATAACGAGCGCTGCTGCCGTCTCCCCAAATCTGCCTCATCATGTGGAAGATCCTCCCAGAAGAGAAGAGAAGAGAGGAGGAAGAATAACGAGGTCATTAAAGATCAAGGCTCGTAATGTTTGGATTGTGACCACGAGATAATGAGATGAGGCCGATTTCAACTGTAATGCCAGGATAACAGGTCGATATGTTGAGATGATGAGATAATTGATATCTCAATCGTTGTCGCGTTATGAGCAGGCGGGGAGTTCCTGTCCTCTGAAATGAGGCCAACGCGGAAGTAACTTAGAGCTGCATTCTATCAAAAGGCCACCAGGGGGCGACCGTCTCTATACAAGTCAATGGAGAATTCACCAACTTCTCACTTGATTTCTAACCTCAGTAAACGTTTTCAAAATGTGTTTATGGTCTCAATCGCTAGTTTAAAGCCTTCTTCAATGCAGTATGATGTTCATTTGGGACATTTTGGCCTCCCTGATTTTATATGTGACGATAAAGCAGGGTATGCATTAGGGCGTGGCTACGTCCCTGATTGACAGGTTGACTGACCAATGTCCTCGAGATCCAGCCCTCGCAACCATAGCAACCTCCCCGCGCTGCCGTTGGTCCCGCCCATACGCCCGTCCATGACTCCGCCTCATGCCCATATAAGTAGAATCCGTGTTTTTATTTTTCCCAGCATGCACCTGAAATTTTCAAGATGGCGCTGCCTAGATTCGATACTACTGGCTTCCGAGCAGCAGTCGACAAACCAATGGGTGACGTCAATTAAGTCATAATTAATATATCTTGAGATAAAGTCACTACCTTGGGATCCTTCCTTCCTCCTTTACTTCCTTCCTTCCTCCTTCCCGCCCTCCCTCCTTACTCCTTCCTTCTGTCCTTCCTTCCTTCTCTCCTGAATTCCTTCCTCTTTTCGTCCTGACTGCTCTCCTTCCTTCCTTCCTTCCTTCCTTCCTTCCTTCCTCATTTCCTTACTCCTTTCCTTCCTTCCTTCCTTACTCCTTTCCTTCCTCCCTTCCTTCTCCTAAATTCCTTCCTCTTTTCATCCTTACTCCTTTCCTTCCCTCCCTCCCTTCCTCCTTCCCTCCCTCCTTACTCCTTTCCTTCCTTCATTCCTTCATTCCTCCTTTCCTTCCTTCCTTCCTTCATTCCTCCTTTCCTTCCTTTCTTCCTCCTTCCCTCCATCCTTCCTTCCTTCCTCCTTTCCTTCCTTCCTTCTCCTTTCCTTCCTTCCTTCTTTCCTTCCTTCCTCCCTTCCTTCTCCTAAATTCCTTCCTCTTTTCATCCTTACTCCTTTCCTTCCCTCCCTCCCTTCCTCCTTCCCTCCCTCCTTACTCCTTTCCTTCCTTTCTCCCTCCTTTCCTTCCTTCATTCCTTCATTCCTTCCTTCATTCCTCCTTTCCTTCCTTTCTTCCTCCTTCCCTCCATCCTTCCTTCCTTACTCCTTTCCTTCCTTCCTTCCTTCCTTCCTCCTTTCCTTCCTTCCTTCCTCCTTTCCTTCCTTCCTTCTTTCCTTCATTCCTCCTTTCCTTCCTTCCTTCCTTCCTCCTTCCCACCCTCCCTCCTTACTCCTTCCTTCCATCCATCCATTCATCCTTCCTTCCTCCCTTCCTCCTTTCCTTCCTTCCTTCCTCTTTTCCTCCTTCCTCCTGTCCTTCCTCCTGTCCGTCCTTGACCTGAGGACAACAGGAGGGTTAAATATGAATCTGTGTTTCTCCAATACTCTAACGAGACAGATTTCATCACAGCGAGTCAACTGTAAAGCCGAGTGTGCCGCACAGTGTCAGGCAGGGTTCAACACATGGATTCACTCTGGGGTTTTTGGGGGGGGGGGGCTGATCGAGGACCTGAGATACTAATGAGCAGTAATGAGGGTAAAAAGTCGTTGGCTGAAGTGACTGGTAGCAGTAGTGAGAGTTACTCATCTGCATGCTCGGTGTGTGAGCGTGTGACTGTGAATAACAATGAAAGCAGCAGCTGCTCTCAGAGGGAGAAGAAGTGCAATGAGCATTACAGCCTGGAGGGGGCGCTGTTGCAGCTTTGAGACCTGCAGCTGTTTCCTGTCGTCTTACCGGCTTTTTCCTTCCTTCCTTGCTCCCTTCCTATATTCCTTTCTCCCTCCCTCCCTCCTTACCTTCCTTTGTCCTTCCTTCTTTCCTTTCCTCCCTCCTTCCTTCTTTCCTTTCCTCCCTCCCGCCTTTCATTCCTTCCTTCTCTCCTTTCCTTCCTTCCTCATCCCCTCCTTACTTTCCTTCTTCCTCCCTCCCTCCTTTCCTTCCTTCCTTCCTTCTCTCATTTCCTTCCTCCCTCCTTTCCTTCCTTCCTTGATCCCTTTCTATTTTCCTTTCTCCATCCCTCCTTCTTTCCTTCCTTGCTCCCTTCCTATTTTCCTTTCTCCCTCCCTCCTTCCTTCCTTCGTCCTTCCTTCTTTCCTTTCCTCCCTTCCCTTTCTTTCTTCCCTCCTTTCCCACATTACTTTCTCCTTTCCTTCCTTCCTTCTTCCTACCTCCCTTCCTTCCTCACCCCCTCCTTTCCTTCCTTCCCTCCTTTCCCACATTACTACCTCCTTTCCTTCCTTCTTCCTCCCTCCTTTCCTTCCCTCCTTTTCTTCCTTCTTCATCCCTCCTTTCCTTCCTTCTTCTTTCCTTACCCCTCCTTTCCTTCCTTCCTCACCCCCTCCTTTCCTTCCTTCCTTCTTCCTTCCTTCCTCCCTCCTTTCATTCCTTCCTTCTCTCCTTTCCTTCCTTCTTCCTTTCCTTCCTTTGTCCTTCCTTCTTTCCTTTCCTCCCTTCCCTTTCTTCCTCCCTCCCTCCTTTCATTCCTTCCTTCTCTCCATTCCTTCCTTCTCTCCTTTCCTTCCTTCTTCCTTCCTTCCTCCCTTTCTTTCCTGCCTTCCTTCTTCATCCCTCCTTTCCTTTCTTCTTCCTCTCTTCCTTCCTTCCTTCCCTCCTTTCATTCCTTCCTTTTCTCCTTTCTTTCCTTCTTCCTTGCTTACTCCCTCCTTTCCTTCCTTTCCTCCCTTCCCTTTCTTCCTCCCTCCCTCCTTTCATTCCTTCCTTCTTCCTTCCTCCCTTCCTCCTTTCCTTCCTGCTTTCCTTCTTCATCCCTTCTTTCCTTCCTTCTTCCTTCCTTCCTTCCTTCCTTCCCTCCTTTCCCACATTATTTCCTCCTTTCCTTCCTTCCTTGACTCGAGGACAACAGGAGGGTTAAAAAGTGAGATGTCTGGTCACACCTGGCTGAGGTTGTGATGTCAGCAGCTGTAACACAAACATGACAGAAGTATAAACGGACTTTAACTCCACCTCAAGCTTCCTGTCTGCCTCTGTAAAAGCTCCTGTTTAGACATTTACGATGAAACCACCACAAAGCTGACCTCATTAAACCCACTGCACTTCACCCTGTGCGTGCGTGTGTGTGTGTGTGTGTGTGTGTGTGTGTGTGTGTGTGTGTGTGTGTGTGTGTGTGTGTGTGTGATAAAGGGCGCCTGTAGTTTCACACACCACTAGTTTCTGGGCTGTTTGCGGCTCGCAGCATTACATGTGATAAAAGATTCATGCAGCCGCCTCTTCAGGCTCCTAAGAGAAGGAACAAAGTCCACATCAGTATTTATAGGACGGACTGTCTTTAAAACAACGTGTCATATGTGTGTGTGTGTGTGTGTGTGTGTGTGTGTGTGTGTTGCTCTTTGTTTTATTCATGCCTTTCTGCTTTTATGTGAAGCCCCTTTGCAGCATTTCATTTGATACGTGATAATGAACTTTTGTGTCGTCCCTACCTCACTCCTTCCTTCTTCCTCCTTTCCTTCTTCCTCCCTTCCTTCCTCCCTCCCTTCCTTCTTCTCTCTTCCTTAAGGCCCGGTCATCGCTGCTTCCTTCTTCACCCCTTCCTCCCTCCCTTCCTTCTTCCTCCCTCCCTTCCTTCTTCCTCCCTCCTTTCCTTCCTCCCTCCCTCCTTTACTTCTTCCTCCCTTCCTTCCTACCTGCCTTCCATCCTTCCTTCCTCCTTTCTTCCTCCCTCCTTTCCTTCCTTCTTCCTCCTTTCCTTCTTCCTCCCTCACTCCTTTCCTTTCTTCCTCCCTCCTTTCCTTCCTTCTTCCTCCCTTCCTTCCTACCTGCCTTCTTTCTTCCTTCCATCCTTCCTTCATCCCTTCATCCCTCCCTCCCTCCCTTCCTTCTTCTTCCCTCCTTTCCTCCCTCCCTTCCTTCCTCAACTTGAGGACAACAGGAGGGTTAAATAAACAGTATGCACGTTCTTGCTGCTTTTTGGCTTAAAAAAAAGAAAGAAAGAAAGATATGATAGAAAAATGTTTTTTCCCAGTTAAAGATACGACTGTGGTTCAATTCTGCCTGCAGAGATCATTCAGAGGTCGTCTCATGAGTCTCATCAGTCATATCAGTTTCACTTTCTTCTCTTTGTTGTGAGTGAAAAAGAAAGTTTGGAGAGAGAAAACAAAAAGAGCAATCAACTATTTTATCTTCATTTCCTGCAACAGATGGAGGATTTTTAATTGAAATGATTCAAAACTATCCAGACTGGGAAATAAAAAAAACTAAATCCTACCAGGTGTGAAGTGATGAGAAAATAATGATCTTATCTTCATTTCCTGCAACAGATGTGCAGAAAAAGACTCTCGGAAAGTGATTATTGTCTTAATTCTACCATGATGCTGACAGGAAGAGGAATTTCTACTTGTTAGTACAGATTGAACTTTTTCAGCAGAGAAACTTAAATCACTTTATATAAATGTCCAACTATAAATCCAACTTCCTGTGTAAAAAATAGAAACATTATCTGATAGGAGTTTGGACTATAGAGAATCATGATGTGAATGTAAAGTGATGTAATGTTAATATTTGTATGTTTTTTGAGGTGTTTTTGGGTCATGCAGCAGTTTTACACTCAAAAACCCAACTTCTTGTATTAAGAAAGGGAGGAAGGACAGATGGAAGGAAGGAAGGACAGAAGGAAGAAAGGGAGGAAGGACAGATGGAAGGAAGGAAGGACAGAAGGAAGAAAGGGAGGAAGGACAGATGAAAGGAAGGAAGGAAGGAAGGACAGATGGAAGGAAGGAAGGAAGGAAGGACAGATGGAAGGATGGACAGATGGAAGGAAGGGAGGAAGGACAGATGAAAGGAAGGAAGGACAGAAGAAGAAAGGGAGGAAGGACAGAAGGAAGAAAGGGAGGAAGGACAGATGGAAGGAAGGACAGAAGGAAGAAAGGGAGGAAGGACAGATGGAAGGAAGGGAGGAAGGACAGATGAAAGGAAGGAATGACAGAAGAAGAAAGGGTGGAAGGACAGAAGGAAGAAAGGGAGGAAGGACAGATGGAAGGAAAGAAGAAAGGGAGGAAGGACAGATGCAAGGAAGAAAGGGAGGAAGGACAGAAGGAAGAAAGGGAGGAAGGACAGATGGAAGGAAGGACAGAAGGAAGAAAGGGAGGAAGGACAGATGGAAGGAAGGACAGAAGGAAGAAAGGGAGGAAGGACAGATGGAAGGAAGGACAGAAGGAAGAAAGGGAGGAAGGACAGATGGAAGGAAGGACAGAAGGAAGAAAGGGAGGAAGGACAGATGGAAGGAAGGACAGAAGGAAGAAAGGGAGGAAGGACAGATGGAAGGAAGGACAGAAGGAAGAAAGGGAGGAAGGACAGATGGAAGGAAGGACAGAAGGAAGAAAGGGAGGAAGGACAGATGGAAGGAAGGACAGAAGGAAGAAAGGGAAGAAGGACAGATGAAAGGAAGGAAGGAATTTTATCATAAAATATAAGAAAACCTTGTACTTGTTAGTACAGATTGAACTTTTTCAGCAGAGAAACTTAAATCACTTTATATAAATGTCCAACTATAAATCAAACTTCCTGTGTAAAAAATAGAAACATTATCTGATAGGAGTTTGGACTATAGAGAATCATGATATGAAAAATCTAATGTAAAGTGATGTAATGTTAATATTTGTATGTTTTTTGAGGTGTTTTGGGGTCATGCAGCAGTTTTACACTCAAAAACCCAACTTCTTGTATTAAGAAAGGGAGGAAGGACAGATGAAAGGAAGGAAGAAAGGGAGGAAGGACAGATGAAAGGAAGGATGGAAGGAAGGAAGGAAGGAAGGACAGATGGAAGGAAGGACAGATGGAAGAAAGGGAGGAAGGACAGATGAAAGGAAGGAATGACAGAAGAAGAAAGGGAGGAAGGACAGAAGGAAGGAAAGAAGAAAGGGAGGAAGGACAGATGGAAGGAAGAAAGGGAGGAAGGACAGAAGGAAGAAAGGGAGGAAGGACAGATGGAAGGAAGGACAGAAGGAAGAAAGGGAGGAAGGACAGATGGAAGGAAGGACAGAAGGAAGAAAGGGAGGAAGGACAGATGGAAGGAAGGACAGAAGGAAGAAAGGGAGGGAGGACAGATGGAAGGAAGGACAGAAGGAAGAAAGGGAGGAAGGACAGATGGAAGGAAGGACAGAAGGAAGAAAGGGAGGAAGGACAGATGAAAGGAAGGAAGGACAGAAGAAGAAAGGGAGGAAGGACAGAAGGAAGAAAGGGAGGAAGGACAGATGGAAGGAAAGAAGAAAGGGAGGAAGGACATATGGAAGGAAGAAAGGGAGGAAGGACAGAAGGAAGAAAGGGAGGAAGGACAGATGGAAGGAAGGACAGATGCAAGGAAGAAAGGGAGGAAGGACAGAAGGAAGAAAGGGAGGAAGGACAGATGGAAGGAAGGACAGAAGGAAGAAAGGGAGGAAGGACAGATGAAAGGAAGGACAGAAGGAAGAAAGGGAGGAAGGACAGAAGGAAGAAAGGGAGGAAGGACAGATGGAAGGAAGGACAGATGCAAGGAAGAAAGGGAGGAAGGACAGAAGGAAGAAAGGGAGGAAGGACAGATGGAAGGAAGGACAGAAGGAAGAAAGGGAGGAAGGACAGATGAAAGGAAGGAAGGAATTTTATCATAAAATATAAGAAAACCACAGTTTTATGAAAGGATATTTGGCTCAGATGAATCATGATGTGCAAACTGATGTAATTTTGTTGAAGGTTTTTTTTGGGGGGGGGGGGGGGGGGGGTTTATATTGGAGTGGGCAACCATGAAAAACAAGTCTAATGATTATAAACACAAATCTGCAGACTGTAGGGAACAAAATGGGCTCGAGAAGAAAACAATCACAGCAGTATGAGTAACTTTCCTGCAACAGGATGTGCAGAAAATGATGCTATGAAACCTTTTATTGTCTTCTTTCTACCATTAAAGCTTTTACTGAAGACGAATTTGTAAATTTCTTAGTAAAGGTTGTACTCGTTGAATCACTGTCACTCGTCAAACATGAAAATGAGCTGAAGACTAACTGGGGGATTTCCACCGGGTCCGTCAGCGGCGCGGAACGGCTGTGCTACGGTTTAGCTCCGCCCTCTGCCCGGCGTCAACTCACACTGGGAGCGTTACAGCAGCGGACCGGAGCATGCTCTGGTAGAGAAAGCTGCCTTTTAAAATGACGTTGCACTGTTATTACAGTAATTACGGCAGCCCAATCAAATCTGAAAGAGTGCCTTTAGTCTACCGTAATTACTGTAGTAGCTAGTCTACCGTAATTACTGTAGTAGCAGCACAACTAAACAGCTCGATTTTGTTAACTTGCTCAATTTTGGTTGATTTGGTAATTTTCTTTGATTTTTGTGCTGATGTCATGTATCAGTAGCTACGTAGCTAGATTGAATCTTTATCTGACTGTTTTATTCCTGTTTGTTGCTGAAATACGATCGGGAGGCTGCACGGGTTGTTTTATTTTGAAAGATGGAAGTTTTATTATGCCGATTCAGTGTCTGACTTCCTGTCTGGTGCGATCTGCTCTGTTGAGCTTGTCGTGAGTTGGAAACGGCTCCATCGAAAATAGAAATGCTACCTATTGATAGCGCTGCGGCTGCTGAGACGTTCCCGGTGGAAACACTCTCATTGATCATAGTGGTACCTATCTTCCTCCCTACTTTCCTTCCTCCCTCCCTTCCTTCTTCCTCCCTCCTTTCCTTCCTCCCTCCCTCCTTTCCCTTCTTCCTCCCTCCTTTCCCTCCTTTCCTTTCTTCCTCCCTCCTTTCCTTCCTTCTTCCTCCTTTCCTTCTTCCTCCCTCCCTCCCTCCCTTCCTTCTTCCTTCCTTCCATCCTTCCTTCATCCCTTCATCCCTCTGTGTCAGTGTCTGACTTCCTGTCTGGTGCGATCTGCTCTGTTGAGCTTGTCGCGAGTTGGAAACGGCTCCATCAAAAATAGAAATGCTACCTATTGATAGCGATGCGGCTGCTGAGATGCTCCCGGTGGAGATACTCTCATTGATTATAGTGTTACCTATCAGCTCCGGTGACCGCGGCGCAGCTGTAACGCGCCCGCTGCCGGACTCAGTGGAAATTGGGCTTAAGACTGAAATCAATCTGGCAGCAGGTTTACACTCCAGAATCTAACTTCTAGTGTTAAGAATAAAAATATTATCATAAATATTAAGAAGACCACAGATTTGTGAAATGATTTCTGGCTCTGATGAATCATGATATGCAAATATTCATTTCCTCCCGGGTCAAATTGACCCCGTCTCTTTTGACTGTTCCTTCCTTCCTTCCGTCTGTCCTCACTTCCTCCTTCTCTCTCTCTCTCTTTCCTCCCTTTCTCACTTCCCTCATTCCTTCATCCCTCCCTCCTTTCCTTCCTTCCTTCTTCCTCCCTTTCCTTCCTTCTTCCTCCCTTCCTTTCCTTCCTTCCTCCTCCCTCCCTCCTTTCCTTCCTTCTTCCTCCCTTCCTTTCCTTCCTTCCTCTCTTCCTTCTTTCCTTCCTCCATCCCCCTTTCTTCCTTCCTTCTGTAATTCGTTTCTTTCCTTCCCTCCGTCCTCCCTTCCTTTCTTTCTTTCCTACCTTCCTCTGTCCTTCTTTCCTCCCTTCCTTTCTTCCTTCCTCCCTCCTTTCCTCCCTTCCGTCTGTCCTTTCTCACTCTCTCCTTCTCTCTTTCCTCCTTTTCTTTCCTTCTTCCTCCCTTCCTTCCTCCATCCCCCTTTCTTCCTTCCTTCCTTCCTTCCTTCTTTCCTTCCTTCTGTAATTCGTTTCTTTCCTTCCCTCTGTCCTCCCTTCCTTTCTTTCCTCCCTTCCTCTGTCCTTCTTTCCTCCCTTCCTTTCTTCCTTCCTTCCTCCCTCCTTTCCTCCCTTCCGTCTGTCCTTCCTCACTCTCTCCTTCTCTCTTTCCTCCTTTTCTTTCCATCTTCCTCCCTTCCTTCTTTCCATCCCCCTTTCTTCCTTCCTTCCTTCCTTCCTTCTGTAATTCTTTTCTTTCCTTCCCTCCGTCCTCCCTCATATATATAGAAACATTCATTTTTAAACAGGGACAGTAGTTTTCATCATTTATTTTCGAATCCATTTTTAATAGAAAACCAGACGTTTCTCATACAAGATAAAACTTTTTACTTTATAGCAACAATTTCCACATTCAGTTTTTAAAAAGAAAAGAAAGAAGTCATTTTTCAAAGTAAAAGCAGCAAACATACCTCAAGTTTCAGTTTCAGCCTTTTAAACTTTTAAACTGTGAGGATCTGCTTTGTCTTTGTGTTCTGAGATCATAGTAAACTCTTTTAGACTTCATCAGACTCCAGCTTTACTTTTAGGATTACAACTGTTGTTTTAAACCAAAGGTGTCAAACATGAGGCCCGTGGGCCAGAACCGGCCCGCCGAGGGGTGCAATCTGGCCCACTTTCCTTCCTGTGTTCTTTTCCTTCCTTCCATCTGTCCTTCCTACCTTCCTATTTTCCTTTCTTCATTCCTTCCTTCCTTCCATCTGTCCTTCCTCCCTTTCTTCCTTCTGTCCTTCCTCCCTTCCATCTGTCCTTCCTCCCTTTCTTCCTTCCTTCCTTCCTTCTGTCCTTCCTCTTTTCCTGCCATCTGTCCTTCCTTCTTTCCATCTGTCCTTCCTTCCTTTCTTCCTTCCTCCCTTTCTTCCATCTGTCCTTCCTCCCATTCTTCCTTCTGTCCTTCCTCCCTTTCTTCCTTCTGTCCTTCCTTCCTTCCATATGTCCTTCCTTCCTTTCCTTCTTCTGTCCTTCCTCCCTTCCTTCCATCTGTCCTTCCTCCCTTTCTTCCTTCTGTCCTTCCTTCCTCCCTTTCTTCCTTCTGTCCTTCCTTCCATCTGTCCTCCTTCCTTTCTTCCTTCTGTCCTTCCTCCCTTCCATCTGTCCTTCCTCCCTTTCTTCCTTCTGTCCTTCCTTTCTTCCTTCTGTCCTTCCTTCCATCTGTCTTTCCTCCCTTTCTTCCTTCTGTCCTCCTTCCTTTCTTCCTTCTGTCCTTCCTCCCTTCCATCTGTCCTTCCTCCCTTTCTTCCTTCTGTCCTTCCTTCCTTCCATCCATCTGTCCTTCCTCCCTTTCTTCTTTCCTTCCATCTGTCCTTCCTCCCTTTCTTCCTTCTGTCCTTCCTTCTTTCCTTCCTTCTGTCCTTCCTTCCTTCCATCTGTCTTTCCTAGACAGTCCTCCTTCCTTTTGCATGCCTTTCCTTCCTTCCCTTATTATTTCCTTCCTTTCTTCCTTCTGTTCTTCCTTCCTCCCTCCCTTTCTTCCTTCCGTCTGCATGCCTTTCCTTCCTTCCCTTCTTATTTCCTTCCCTCCTTCCTTCTTTCCTTCCATCTTTTTAATAATCCGGCCCACATGAGATGAAATTGGTCTGTATGTGGCCCTTGAATGAAAATGAGTTTGACTCCTCTGCTTTAAACCCAAACATGAACTGAGGCTGAATATTAAGGCTTGAGATCTCTTCTAGCTTCTTACATGAATTGAAAGATTGAGTGTTTTTTTTTTAAACACTGAGTAGTAAACAGACAGCTTCACCTACTGATGAATGATCTCCACTTCAAAATGCTGCAAACTGGCCTGACTGGATGAGACTGGATGAGACTGGATGAGAAGTGCATGAAGAAAAAAAGAAGAAAAAAAACATGTTTGTGGGATAAATACAGAATCTAACCATTAAACTGAATATCTACATTTCCAAAAATAAGAGCCCATTTAAACACTCTGCTGTGTGCTTAACCCTCCTGTCGTCCTCCCGGGTCAAATCGATGCTGTCTCTTTTGATTGTTCCTTCTTTCCTTCCTTCCTTCCTTCTTCCCCTTCTCCCCTCTTTCTTTGCTCCCTCCTCCTTCCATCCTTCCTTCCTTCCTCCCTCCTTCCTCCTTTCCTTCCTTCCTTCCTTCTCTCCTAAATTCCTCCCTCTTTTCATCCTTACTCCTTTCCTTCCTTCCTTTTTCCGTCCTTCCTGCCGTCCTTCCTTCTCTCCTAAATTCCTTCCTCAATCGTCCTTGCTCCTTTCCTTACTCCCTTCCTTCTCTCCTAAATTCCTCTCTCTTTTCATCCTTACTCCTTTCCTTCCTTCCTTCTTTCCAACTGCTTTCCTTCCTTCTTTCCTCTCTTCTTTCTCTCCTTGCTTCCTTCCTCTTTTCCTCCTTACTCCTTTCCTCCCTTCTTTCTCTACTTGCTTCCTTCACCTTTTCCTCCTTAATCCTTTCCTTCCTTCCTTCTGTCCTTCCTTGACCTGAGGACAACAGTAGGGTTAAAGTAAATATTTATCCTCATCTCAAATGAAATCATGTCTGTCAGTGATATCTCGGCAGCAGAGACAAACTGCAGCCCTGAAGCAGCTGCCATGTAAACACCTGACTCACTGGCTACAAACTCTTTCTGATCTGTACTTCCTCCTTTCCTTCCTTCCTTCCTTCTCTCCTAAATCCCCCCCTCTTTTCATCCTTACTCCTTTCCTTCCTTCCTTCCTTCCTCCCTCCTTTGCTTACTCCCTTCCTTCTCTCCAAAATCCCCCCCTCTTTTCATCCTTACTCCTTTCCTTCCTTCCTCCTTCCTTTCTTTCCTTCCTGCCTTCCTTCCTCACTCCTTTCCTTCCTTCCTTACTCCTTTCTTTCTTTCCTTCATGCCTTCCTTTCTTTCCTTCTCTCCTAAATGCCTCCCTCTTTTCATCCTTACTCCTTTCCTCCCTTCCTTCCTTCCTGCCTTCCTTCCTCACTCCTTTCCTTACTTTCTTTCCTTCTCTCCTAAATGCCTCCCTTTTTTCATCCTTACTCCTTTCCTCCCTCCCTTCCTTCCTCACTCATTTCCTTCCTTTCTTCCTTCCTTCCTCCTTTTTTACACAAACCTCAAAACGGCACTAACACTTAATTTTAAATGTCAACACAAATGGAAATAGTTTTATTCTCCAAACTGTTTTTTTTAAGGTTGCTTTGGCATAATTTTTTTTGTGTGTGTGTTTGTTTTGTTTTTACATTCACGTTCAAGCTTGTATTTAACACATCAGCTACAACAGACGTCAATAATACTCCACAGATGATGTTTGAAGCAGCAGCAGCAGCAGCAGCAGCGGCTCCTCTCCTGACTCCACTGCTCCAACACAAAGTCTGCACAGAGAGCACTTTAGAGGACGAAGCAGCAGCATTGGTTGTGACACTGAGCCTGCACTCCATTTATATTCAAGAGAAGACAAACAAAAGCAAAGAGTCAGCCCTCCTCCCCCCAAAAAAACACACATCAGCTTGACTGTCATGTGTGAGATCCGAGCGAGACTTTGCACAAGTGTTTTACGCACGTCTTTTACGCACGTCTTTCCTTTAAAGTTTGTGTTGAAATATATTTAAAAAGAAAACTCCCTTTGATGCAAAGAAAAAAAACATATTATGCACCACGTGTAAATGTTTCTGTCCTCTTTTTTATCTTACACTTTGGCACAGTCTCCGAAATAATGAGCCCAAATACCTTGAAGTGTTTTTTCTCCTTTAAACAAATCACCAACATTCATGAGGAAATCATTTAAAATATCAACTAGAAGTCAGAAGTTGTTGTCAGCAGAGAAAAAAAGGAGACGTTCTTTCTTTTCTCTTTCTATTTAACAGGCTGTTTATCTCTGCAGCGCCTCCGTGTCGCACTGATCCGTCAAAACAGACAATCTGCAGTTCTCCGTCTCCACGTTATTTAACGGAATGACAATCTGGGTGTCGTCTGGCTCCGCTCTCACCGTCCCAGAAAACGGCCTCAGGTGGCAGGTGTTTGCTCCGGTGGGTGATGAAATCCTCCAGAACAGATCCTTCATTTTCTTCCTGAACTCCCGGCGCATCAGGCAGTACAGCACCGGGTTGAGGCAGCTGTTGGTGTGCGCCAGGCACACGGTCACCGGGTGGACGTACGTGTGCACCATGTAGTACGTTTTATCCCAATTCACCAAGTTGAATTTCACCAAGACGCCCCAGAAGGTGATGGCGTGGTTGGGCATCCAGCAGATGAAGAAGGAGAGCACGACGATGGTGACCGACCGGGTCACTCTGGATCTCCGCTTCACCTGGTTGTTGTTCATGCTCCTCAGACGCACGAAGCGGAGCAGCAGCAGGTAGCAGACTGTGACAATCAGCATGGGGAACACAAAGGCTACCAAGATCTTCTGGAGGTGATAGAGGGCTAACCATGATTGACCATCCGGGAAGCCTAAAAGACACAGCCTCTCTCCTGCCACGCTTTTCACCGTGGAGAAAATCGCAGTGGGGAGAGAAGCCACCGTGGCAGAGACCCAAAGCCCGGCGATCACCCAACGCACGGGGCACACACGCCTCCGGGTCCTGTCTTTAAGCGCAGAAGCCACTGACCAGTACCGCGTGACGCTCATCGCAGTGAGGAAAAACACGCTCGCGTACATGTTCATGACGGTCACAGAGAGGATGATCTTGCACATGGCGTTTCCAAACGGCCAGCTGAAGTCCAGAGCCGTGTCCACAGCCCAGAAAGGCAGAGTCAGAACAAACTGGAAGTCCGTCACGGCTAAGTTGAGGATGAACAGGTTGATGCTGGAGCGTTTCTTCCTGCCACGGCGCACTTTCATCAGGAAGAACACCAGCAGGTTACCGACCAGCCCGGCGGCGCACACCACCGAGTACACGATGGAGATGAGGATGCGCAGGGTCGGGGAGCCGTCCGCCGGTATATCAATATCATCCAGGCTGCTAAACCGGTCCTGGCTCGCAGACCGGTTCCAAGAGGAGGTGGTGGTGGTGTTGTGGCTCCACAGCTCCGCCATCCTGTCCGGTAACAGACCCGACCCGAGTCCTGCCGGGCGCATCACCTCATGCACTCCCGGAGAAAAGAGTTAAAGTTCCCGCAGATCATGTTGTTGAACCCTGCTGCGTCTCTCTCTCTCTCTCTCTCTCTCTCTCTCGCTCTCTCTCTCTCTCTCTCTCTCTCTCTCTCGTCTCTCTCTCTCACTTCCAACAACAACACTGCTACTGCTGCTGCTGGATGGGTTACTGCTGAGCCCCAGTGCGCGTGCAGCTCACTTTATGTTATGCTGGTGCCCGAGGAGGCGCGTGGCCGATAAGAGGGGGGAGAGACTATAGCGTGTCATTTAAAAACAAACAGCATGCAGGTTTGGAGCAGGGTTGGAGCAGGGTTAGACTCAAACTAAAACTAGGAGTGAAAAACTAAATAAAAACTACAATGAACGATGAAAAACTAACTAGCAGAATAAATTCAGCTTAGTTTCAGTTTTATTTTCATTTTTACTGTATTGTGTTCAGTTTAGTACCAGCAGGGAGAACATACACAGTATTTCACCCTTTACAACAGGGGGGTCAAACTCATTTTCATTCAAGGGCCACATACTGACCAATTTAATCTCACGTGGGCCGGATCATTAAAAGGAAGGAAGGAAGGAAGGGAGGAAGGACAGATCGAAGGAAGGAAGGAAGGAAGGAAAGGAAGGAGGAGAAGAAAGAGAAGACAGGAATGAGAGACGGAAGGAATAAAAGGAGGAAGGAAAATAAGACAGGAAGGAAGGAAGGAAGGAATGAATAGAGGGAGGGAGGGAGGGAGGGAGGGAGGGAGGGTGGAAGGAAGGAAGGAAGGAAGGAAAATAAGACAGGAAGGAAGGAGAGAAGGAAGAAAAAGAAGACAGGAAGGAAGGAATAGAGGGAGGAAGGGAGGAAGGAAGGAAGGAATAGAGGGAGGAAGGGAGGAAGGAAGGAAGGAATAGAGGGAGGAAGGAAGGAAGGAAGGAAGGAAAATAAGACAGGAAGACAGGAAAGAAGGAAGAAAAAGAAGACAGGAAGGAAGGAAGGAAGGAAGACA
>NC_070582.1:4131831-4276831 GCF_027409825.1 Scomber japonicus | reverse complement strand
CCTCTGTCCTTCCTTCCATCTGTCCTTCCTTCCTTTTTTCCTTCTGTCCTTCCTTTCTTTCTTCCATCTGTCCTTCCTTCCTTTCTCCCTTCCTTCCTTCTGTCTGTCCGTCCTTCACTATCTCTCTTTCCTACCTTTCTTCCCTCCTTCCTTTTGCCTGTCTTTCCTTCCTTCCTTTCTTATTTCCTTATTTCCTTCCTTCCTTCTTTTTAATGATCCGGCCCACATGAGATCAAATTGGTCTGTATGTGGCCCTTGAATGAAAATGAGTTTGACACCCCTGCTATAAATGAACCTGATGCTGCTTTTAAAACTATATAAATAGATATTTGTGTCCTCTTACCAACTCTTATTTGTCACTGAGCCATTGGGGAATATAGCTTAAGCAAATTTCCATAAGGTGTCTGCTTGCATTGGAGGAAATCATTAAACCAAACAGCAGCTCCGCCTCCTTTACTCACACTCTACTCTAGCTTTACTCATAAAACTGAAGCCAGGAGGAGTCAAGGAAGGACAGAAGGAAGGAAGGAAAGGAGTAAGGAGGAAAAGAGGAAGGAAGTAAGGAGAGAAGGAAGGGACAAAGGAAGGAAGGAAGGAAGGAAAGGAGTAAGGAGAGAGGGAGGAAAGGAGGGAGGAAAGGAGGAAGGAAGGAAGCAAGCAAGCAAGCAAGGAAGGAAGGATGGAAGGAGGAGGAAGCAAAGAAAGAGGGGAGGAAGGAAGGACAATTGGAAGGAAGGAAAGGAGTAAGGACGAAAAGAGGAAGTAAGTAAGTAAGTAAGTAAGTAAGGAAGGAAGGAAGGAAGGAAAGAAAGGAGTAAGGAGGGAGGGAGCGAGGGAGGAAGGAAGTGTTGTGACAATATTCGATAAGTTTCTCGTTGTTCAAAATATTGAAGTTCAAAATTAAATCAAATCAAAGATCATCAGGAGTCGTCCAGCTGAATGCAGTTAGAGTTTTATTGTCGACAGCAAAACCCGGAATCACAATACACAGACCATGTCCATGCACCAGTGACACAAAGAGATAAGACTCTTGGGGAGTCTTTTTTATACTGTCAAAAGTTGTATCCCCGCCCATGTTTGGTGTACGTTTAACCAATCAGCTTTCTTCCAAAACATGATCTTACCCCTTGGCACCAAATCTTGAGATGCCCTCACTGCAGGTGCATCGGCCTTAAGTTTTGTTTTTTCCCTACACAGCTGCTGTTTTGTCATGTCAAGGTCACCCTGACCCGTTACCTTATTTCAACTGCATTCGTTTTCAATAATAGTGGTTATAATGATTATAATAATAATAATGATAATGATGCAGATTATCGTTAAACACATATATTGTGGTTTTCATACTTATTCAATCATAAAGTACTTATTCACTTAGTAGTTGCAGAATCATACTTCTTCATTTAACATAATGCCTTCAAATATGATCACCTTTAGCATACGATGGTCAACAATCAAGTACCCTTTTAACAGATACAACATTGTTCATTATTAGTAATTATCCCCTAAATTTTACACTACAGAAGGAAGGAGGCAAGCAAGCAAGGAAGGAAGGATCGAAGGAGGAGGGAGCAAAGAAAGAAGGAAGGAAGGAAGGAAGGAAAGGAGTAAGGAAGGAAGGCACGACAGGAGGGTTAAAAAAACTAAAGAATTAAGATTATGCTTGACAGTGAAATCATTGATAAAGACCTGAAGATTAATAAAACATGTTAATAAGCGTGTTATCTGTTTTTTGTGGCAGTTAGCTGACGAGCAATGGATGATCAATTTATTAAGATTGCAGATCTGATTGACTGCCTCCTGTTTCTTCTTCCTTCATTACCTATCAAGACAGGAAGTTAGGAAGTGTAATAGTAATTTCAACTCCTTTGTAAAATACCCAACCTCCCGCCGTCTCTCCAAGATATCAGACTTTTAAATATAATTGTAAATTCAGTTCCTTTGTATTTCTACTACCTGAGACACTCATTCAAACCCTTGTGTATTTTAAATTATGTTGTCTAGACTTCTTAATTTCACACTTCAGGGGGTCAGTGCCGATACCTGCGAAAGACAAAAGAGTGTGGAAGGACACCATAGGTAAGAGGCCGACCCCACAGCAGACAAAGGACGTTGAACACACCCCAGAGGTGGGCCTTTCCCTCAGGTATAAATGCTCAAGTTTCCCCATGCTCGGGGTCTCTCTTCATTCAGAACCGCTTGCATGTTATGTTGATTGACCTTTTCTTTGCAAAGAAAATAAAAACCTTGTCGGCCGGCAGAAGTCTCTATTTCATTCTTCACCAAGAGCGCAACATTTCCACGACAATAGCGATCTGAAAAGTCCTGTCTGCCATCAGCCTTGCAGCCTGGACCCAGCAGATAACAGTTAGAGCTTCTGTATTGTACTGTATACATTGTGGCTCTCCTTCAAGGTCTCGCCCGCACTGTGTTATGTCTCCCTCCTTGTTTTGATTGCTCTTGTTCTTGGCAGAGGCAACAGATGGATGACGCAGGAGGAAAAAGTAGGTTAGAGGTGAATTATTTTACTCCTGACTTGTTAAGGCAAAGTCCATCTGGCCCTTAGAGTGATGTCATTTTAAGTGCAGCTAATGGACAGTACATGCAGTTGAAAGCCACGTGTGTTCAGTGCCAACAGGCTGTTTGAAGCTCTCAACGCCTCCTCTGACGGGTGGCGGAGGGCCGTTGATGAACACCTCACCTCAGCTCTATAAGGTCTCATACAGCCCCTCTCTGCTCTATGATGGTTTAGGAAGGATAAGTCATGAGAGAGAGAGAGACCAGTATTCTGGCGTTCATACCATTAGCAAAAAGTAGTTTATTCAAGTGTACTACGATCATACTTATTTTATACTCAAACTGAGGCTTACTTTTTAGATACTATATTTTATATACTTAAGAATAGTATAGTGAAGTATACTTGGCTTATACTGAAATGTATAAAGAAAAGTCTAAGACTAAGTACATTAATACTAAGACTTATACTTTAATACTAAAGCTTATACTTTAAGACCGTGTAAAGTGAATTCTTCTAAACACATTAAATAGGTCATAAATGTATTTTTTTAAAAAGCATTTCAACCATTTAGATTTGAATTGTGGAGCTAGACTTCACAAACTGTGTTTCAAGATTTCTGTGTTCAGGATTTAGTGATTAGCATAAACCCGCCCCTGCTGCTGTAGAGGTAGAAATACATTCAGCACACACTACTACTACTACAGTCTACAGTTAGCCAGTTAGCCGCCGAGCTAGCAGCTGAGTTAGCCGCAGAAAGCTCTAAGATGTAGCGTCCATGTTTCTGGTAGAGGTGGTGACTTTGATTGACAGCTGACACTTGGTAGGGGGCGGGGTTTCAGCGGACTCGGTGGCCACGCCCACAGCGTTTGGGAGCAGAGAAAGAGGCTGATTTTTACACAACTTTGAAGCCTAATTTCATATATTTGGTGATTTTTTTGCTAACTGTAGACAGTCACAGTTTGTGAAGCCTAGCTCCACAATTCAAATCTAAATAGTTGAAATGCTTTTTACACTTTTTTTAGAAATACATTTATGACCTATTTAATGTGTTTAGAAGAAAATGTCAGCTCAGGTGTCTTTTATAAAAGAAGACTTTGATCAAATAATAAAGTGATAAAATAATAAAGTGACTTCCTGTGTTTGATGGTTGCATGATGTAAAGAAGTTATTGACCTACAACATGAGGGTGTAGTTGGTTTTCTGTTCGTTCGTTGACCTGAGATGTCAGACTGTGTGTGTGTGTGTGTCCTTCCTTCTTTTATGTCTTCTTTCCTTTCCTTCCTTCCTTCCTTTATTCCTTCCGTCCTTCCTTCCTTCTTTCCTATCTTCTTTTTCTTCCTTCCTTCCTTCCTTCCATTTGTCCCCCGTTCATTACTTCTATATGTCCTTCCTTCCTTCCTTTCTTCATTCTATCTGTCCTTCCTCCTCTGTGTGTGTGTGTGTCCTTCCTTCCTTCCATCTGTCCTTCCTCCCTTTATTCCTTCCGTCTTTCGCTCATTCATTTGTTCCTTCCTTCTATCTGTCCTTCCTCCCTGTGTGTGTGTCCTTCCATCTGTACTTCCTTCCTTCTTTTATGTCTTCTTTCCTTCCACCTGTCCTTCCTTCCTCCCTTTATTCCTTCCGTCTTTTGTTCCTGTCTTCTCTTCCTTTCCTTCCACCTGTCCTTCCTTCCTTCTGTCTTTTGTTCCTGTCTTCTCTTCCTTTCCTTCCATTTGTCCCCTGTTCCTTCCTTCTATAGGTCCTTCCTTCCTTCCTCCTTTTATTCCATCTTTTGTTCGATTGTTCCTTCCTTCCTTCTATCTGTCCTTCCTCCCCCTGTGTGTGTGTGTGTGTGTGTGTGTGTGTGTGTGTGTGTGTGTGTGGTTGCCCTCCATGAATGCAGTCAGAAAAACACTGTCTTATATCTTTTTATCCAGTTTTACGATTGTTTTGAACTGAATGAAGATGAAAATTTGATTTAATTTTGTCTTTTTTTTTAACTTTATTTGTGTCTGTCTGTGTTGTTTTTAATCAATAAATCAATCAGGCTTTATTAGTAGAGCACTTTTCATACATAGTAATGTAACACAAAGTACTTTATATTGTAAGAAACTAAACAAGTTATAAAAAAAATCACTCAATAGAAACTCAAAGGAAACTTTATCATAGCTCTCATGAATAAAAAGAAATCAGAATACAGTTAATTAAATAAAAATGTTGTATTCTTGTTTATCACATATGGTTCATAGTACTATCATTATTTTGTATTTATATATTTATATTTTCTTCTTCTTCTCTTTGGTTTGCACCTGTATGTATTTACATCTGAATAGTGTTGACTTGGAACTGGCACATCATGTGACTATCATGTGACCATCATGTGAGGTCATCAGGTGACTCGGGCCTTTGTTTATTTAACACAGCGACTATCTATCTAGTTAATTTTTAGTCTGAAGAGAAGCACTGACCTCAATACATCATCACTGCTGGTTTCCTGTTCAATCTGCCTGTGTTGGGAGCTGCAGTGTGTGTGTGTGTGTTTTTTTCTTTTCTCTTCCTCCCTCCCTCGCTCTGCACTCGGCCCACATGAACACTTGACCCAAACAAATAATCACTAGGGAGGTGTCTTTCAAAATGATCCACAAATACTGTACTACCCTGCCAAGAAGACATTAAGACAAACTGTTCTTTTTGCAATTTACACCTGGAAACTATCTATTTTTAGCACTGTGCTTTTTTTAAATTATAGGCAGACCTCAGCAGATTTATTATTGATTTCCTTTTACTCTGGGAAAATGTTGTGTTTGGCTTCCATGATGATTATTATCCTAAGAAGGAAGAAAAATGTTATTTCTTAATAAATTTGATTTTATTTCTGGTAAAGTTTTTTTTTTTATTCATAAGAGTAAATTTAATAAGAAAGAACCTTGTTTTGTTGTTTTTAGGAAAGAAATCAATCAAAAGGCTAATAAAAGATTTTTGTCTCATCTGTTATTTGATATCTTACCTGTATACTATTCTCTTTTTCACTGTCTGAGAGAAGAAAAGAAGAACTTTGAACTTCAACTTGATTTGGTGATAAAAGATTAACCCTCCTATTGTCCTCGAGTCAAGGAAGGGAGGGAGGAAGGAAGGATGGAAGGGACGATTGAAGGAAGGAAGGAAGGAAGGAAGGAAGGAAGGAAGGAAGGAAGGAAGGAGGGATCTGCATATCATTTCTGTGTGAATGTTTGCATGTGTTGCACTGTGCTTTTAAGTGGTCAATAAGACTAGTAAGTCACTCTAGAAATGCAACACACATCCCATTTACTTCACTCAATAAGAAATAGGATTGGAAGTCAATTCCCTCCTGCACAGTGAAACAATCTGATTCTGCTCCTACGTCGCTCTGTTCAGGATTACCATCTTTTAAAATGTCAGCGTCAGCCTAGAAATAAGTATATGTGTTATTACCGGAGATGCACATCTGCAGGAAAAGGTGAAGCCATTGACAAACAGATGGAGCGTGTTGGCAGATAGAAAGGTAAAGTGCTGCTCTTCTGTCTTATATAGAAATAACCTGACAGTCCATCTATTAGACCATCTTCAGTAATGGTTGTTGGCTTTTATAAACTCTTATTATTATTATTATTATTATTATTATTACATGAGTCAGAATATGAACAGTATGTAAGGCTTAACCCTCCTGTTGTCCTCAGGTCAAGGAAGGATAGGAGGAAGGGAGGGAGGGAGGAAGGAAGGAAGGAAGGAAGGAAGGCAGGAAGGAAGGAAGGAAGGAAAGGCGTAAGGAAGGAGGGAGGGATGAAAGGAGGAAGGAAGGAAGGAAGGAAGGAAATGAGTAAGGAGGAAAAGAGGAAGGAAGGAAGGAAAGGCGTAAGGAAGGAGGGAGGGAGGAAAGGAGGAAGGAAGGGAAGGAAGGGAAGGAAATGAGTAAGGAGGTAGGAAAAGAGGAAGGAAGTAAGGAGAGAAGGAAGGGAGGAAGGAAATGAGGAAAGAAAGAGGGAAGGAGGGGAAGAACAAAGGAAAAATTAAAGAAAGAGGGAGGAAGGAAGGAACATTTAAAATGAGATGGGGTCACTTTGACCCGGGAGGACGACCGGAGGGTTAAGAGCAGCCTTGTTGTCCTTTATGTAGCTCAGTGTTTTTAATCCATCACACTTTTACTTTGTGTTGGTGTTTTCTTTTCTTGTGCTATTGTGTGGCTGTTTTTATAGAAGTTTGAAAAAGCCAATAAAAACATTTATGATTTATATGCAAGAAAAGCCTTTATGTAATATGTGTTTTTAAGGTAGAGGCACAGAATAAGGGAGGAAGGAAGGAAGGTAGGAGTGGAAATCAATATAATAGCAAAGAAATGTGAGAAAAGTAGATTTAAAAGGTCCTGTGAAAGTTTTAATCATTTGACCCTGTGTCATTCATTCATTCATTTAACCACACTTATATTAAACAAATCAATAATTGGTGAGCCTCTCTCTCTCCTCTTGTGGGATGAAGGTTGCAGTGATTTCAGCAGATAAACAAAATACAAAACAAATATGCAAAAAAAAAACAATGAATAGTAGCTAATTTACATCTGCAGTCTTAGTAAATACGTCATAATATAAACTAGAGATATCATGAATCTGCTTGATGCATGACTAAATACTGATTTTTCTTTATAAAAATCAACTTAAATCTTTCTCTTCTTAATAAAATCAATCTGAATTCCTGCGTTTGCAGCGCTGTGGTGGACCTGAACAGGAAGTGTGATGGACATCGAAGTGAAACGCTTTGAGCCCATTTTATTCTAAATCAGCGGTGTGAGGAGAAGCTTCCTCTCAGTCCTCTGTGATGACTGTCAGTAATAACCATCAGGCGTGATTGTAAGGCACAGCTCAGCCTGGAGAGAAAAAAAAAAAGCACATTAGCCACTTTCAGCTGCGACTTAATGGCGGCCTGCAGAAGTCAGACTGGAGTGGCTGCGGCGTTAAGTGCTCCAATGCTGACGACCGCTGGTGGTGTTTTTGTAAGTCAGAGGTACACTTAACTCTCATCCATCCATCCAACAGCAGAAATGACACATTGGACAACAGAAGAGAGATATTACTGTGTGGGGGGGGGTTTGTTTTTTTTAAATGCATTTAGAAGATGCTCAAACTAAACAAGCATCAAGGAGCCATTAACCTTCCTGTCGTCCTCCTGGGTCAAGTTGACCCCATCTGTCAAACTGTTCCTTCTTTCCTCCCTTCCTTCCTTCTGTCCTTCTTTCCTTCTTCCCTCCCTCCCTCCCTCCTTGTCTCTTTCTTTCCTCCCCATTACCTTCCTTTTTTCCTCTGTCCTTCCGTCTGTCCTTCCTCACTCCTTCTCTTTTTCCTCCCTTCCTTCCTCCATCCCCCTTTCTTCCTTCCTTCTGTCCTTCCTCCCTCCATCTTTCCTTCCTTCCTTCCTTTGGCAACAGAGGACATGAACATCAGTCCATGGACAGAGGACCAAACCAAATTCTTTATCTTTGGGGAGATGGCTCCGTTCAAGAAAAGCTCGAGGGTTTGTTGTTGCTGTCGCTGTCGCAATTATATGACATCACACAATACACGCTAGATGACGCCTCCGCTCAGACGATGTTGCCACGGCAACCTGTCAGATTGATCATTAATGTGGCCCAGTCTGAACAGAGCCAAATCCCATATGGACACTTGCTAAAAACAGTGTGGACAGTCAGATTTGAGAAGGAATCAGATTTGCCTGCAGTCTGAACGCAGCCTGAGTGCTTCACATGAAAAGAACATAAACGCATGTAAAAAAAAAAAAGAACATTCATGTAATATCAGATGGAGAATAAAACCCACTTGATAACATAAATAGAATAAAGTGCACTCCATATAGAACATGTGCTTCAGTGGTGATAACTTGAGATTCAATAAGCTCTCTGAAGCCATAAGCAAACAGCAATCCTCCCTTAGTAGAATAGATGCAGCCAGAATAGCAGAAATAAGCCTCTTTCAGTTTACCTCAGAGCATTTTCCCATAGTTTAAACCTCACTGTGCCACTCTGTCTCATCTGTGCCACAAGCATGTTTTGTGACATGACAGCTAGTTTGGAGCCAGTCGTGATCCATTATGCATCTTATACAAGTGTGACGTGGAAGCTTGAAGCCTCCAGTGCACAAACATGAAGATATCTGGTGTCCATAGCATTAGACCTTTTTATGTTAAATGTTTGTTAAAAGTTTTTGTTTCCCATTTCATACACTTCCTTTAATCTGCTCGTCCAGTCTCCTGTGAATGTGCTTCTCCTTTTAAAACACTTTCTTTTTAAATCAATAGTTTTTATATTTTTGGTGTTTTTCTATAAGGGTAAAAACAAAGTATCATTAAAAAAGAAACACTTGGGACACAACAAAAAAGAAAGAAAGAGGAATTAGTTTGCGGATTGTTAAAACGTAGCTGGAGGGCATCTTTAAAGTCTTTTACTGCCTTTAGACTCTGCACATAAATCCTTTCCATCCTGGGTTATTTTGAATCATTAATTGTGTATATAAAATATGGACGATGCATCTCCACTTCTTCACACTATGCAAAAGTGAAGCCAAAACATCTCCTTTTTTGGGAGCTGCCATCTTGATCGTGTGACTTCATTTGGAGCCAGAGTCTGTGCAGTAGAGTCACACTCTCTTTGTTTATTGTCAAATATCTAATGAGAAACAAACTTATGAGAAAAACTAGTTCCTGGACAAATCTTAGAATAATGGCAGCGTCCCAATAGCCTGGCTAACGCTAGACTGCACCGTATTTGAGGCGGGATCAACGAATGTCGATCAAACGCTACTGGACAAACTTACAGCCAATCATATCAACGATAGACGATGACGTATTCAAAGCCTGTAGGGAGCAGCGTGAACAAGAAAAAAGGAAAAAGAAAGAAAGAAAGAAAATGTTTCCGACATTTGCTGACATCTACCTTTTGTAACTGTAAGGTGTGAATGCACTTATTGTCAGTCACACAAATGTAAACTAATGTATTTTAGTAAAAGAAGACACACATAAACAGAGGATGTGGCTTCTCCGGGATTACACTGAGCACAAAAATAATTAACAGAACAATTGAAGTGAAATCTAACAGACCACAAATCAATTCAACAGCAATACCAGGCATACTACTACTACTAATAATAAGAATCATCGTCACCGTTGTTACCATCGTCATAACCACCAATTATACAAATAAAAAAACTATATGGACACACACACACACACACACACACACACACACACACACACACTGTCCATGTACAATAATAATGTACATATTCACTGAGCTCTATGATACACAGTTGTGGAAACTAAATTTAATCAAGTACTCAAGCTATAATTTTGAGGTATAGCACATGTACTTTACTTTTAAATGTTATGGAACTTTATATTTATATTTAAACTCCTCTACATTTAGGAGGGAAACATTGAGCTTTTTTTTTAAAATTTGACAATTTGTTACTTTGCTGAATCAAATCAAGTTTATAATTCCACCTCAACCAGCTACAACTGTTAAATGCTGTTGACACCATAATGCAGGAAGTCTAATATAGTAGAGTCTGATATATTAAGAACAATAATAACAATAGGGACTCTCTCTCTCTCTCTCAAACAATTATTTGACGTGTTTGTTATTTGATTTTTTAGATTACGCTCATGTACCATCTGCTAACCTTGATTTTTTTTTAAAAATTTAATCCTAGTTTTTGTGTTTCCTCATTGCAGACTCTTGAGTTATGATAGCGTTTTCTGAGTTCCTATGTTTGACATCCATCCATATTTATATACAATGCTAAGAATGTGCTGAAGGAGGCCAGGAAGAGATAAAGGTAGATCTCATGCATCAGAAACAGTAGAGAGAGAAGCATGATCAGGGTTAATCCTGTGATCGGTAAGCAGCAAAGCAGCTCCAGAGTTTAGCTTTTAGCTCGTGTTCTCCAGATATTGACTGGAGCTGTGCTATCGCTGTAATTTAAATGATATTCTCGGACGACGTGCCACATCATAAAATGGCACGGCTGCCCTGTAGGAGTCTATGGACTCTTAAGGTCGACCGGTTGGAAGGAATGAGTAATGAGCCAAAATATGCTTCTGTAGTTGGAAGATATTCTTACAGCCCAAAGCCTGGAGGGAGCTGATATGAGTGCAAGCAATACGGCAGAGATGAATGCATTTAATAAGACTCCTGAGATCCACGGAGACCCTCGGGAAGTAAACAAGGAGCAAAAGGGGAGAAATTATTCAACAAATAACCTAAAAAAAGAGCCTAATTTTTTCAAACAGCTACTAAAGCTCCAGGAGGACTGTCTGAGCCGGTTTGTATTGAATGCAAAGCCAACAATGAAAAGTGTAATTTCTTTATTTTAGCGCCGTTTTGGTTGCAGACAGAGAAACAGTAGTTTCCTGTCAGCTGTTTGTTGTCTTTTGTTCATATTTTTTTATTGTTGTTTTTGCTATTAAAAGTGATATCAGTGACACCAAATATAGACTACTGTAGTTCGTGTTATAAATACTGTCTGGTTGAAATGTTAATATTTAACCCTTAACCCTCCTGTTGTCCTCGAGTCAAGGAAGGAAGGAAGGAAAGATGGAGGGAGGAAGGTAGGGAGGGAGGGGGGGGGGGTGACCATGAAGAACGTGGAGTTTGAATAGAACTACAACACTTTATGTACATATTTATATACTGATTAGATATATTGATAAATAGACATAGCTACTGAGAGCCAAGGCTGGATTAATAATTCAGAGGCCCTTGGGCCAGACTCTTAGAGGCCCACACACACACACACACACACACACACACACACACACACACGTACAACAGACAACTAGTTTACTAGTGCACAAGTGTGGATGTAGTAGTTGTTGGATTCACACTGACTGATAAATTCAACACAAGACTCTCAGCACATGCAGTGTATGTGTGCGTGTGTGTGTATTATCCAAACAGTCTACACTCAGATATGCAGAAACACTTCAAAGAATAGCAAACAACCTGTTTTTTGAATCTCCACAATATCAAACATCCCAACAACAAATGTTTTCCGAGTCATAAAAAAAAAACAATGCACATTAACAACACTTTGGAGGCAAGAATACACACACACACACACACACACACACACACACACACACACACACAAGCTCCCTTATGCAATGACCTTTTTCCGAGCAAACTCCTCCACAACATCGCTAGAGTCCAGGTCTCTGACAAGTTCAGACTCTATTGCCAGTAATGATAAGGACTTTATCCTAAGGACATAAACATTAGGGAAGACTAACTACAGGCCAAACTTCAATCTGGTTTTCAGCATGTTTGAGGGTGACTTGTCTGTTTCAGCCAACATGAAAGATCGGAACTGCAGACACGTAAAACACGCTGTTCCTCCTCCGGGAAGGACCGGAGGTAGCCACACGTTCTTCTGAATGTTTTAAACACCAACCCTTAAACATATATATTCATGCCGTACATTGTTAGAAAGCTTAGATTCTCCTGATTCATTCAAGACCACTCACGAATTATATGGTTGCTCACACCCGTCAGAGTATTAGCGGTTAGCTCGGCTAGCCACTCAGCTAAAGTAAAAACAGCTATAATGCTACATACCTTCAAAGTCTTCTCTTTATCCACAACGATCATCTTATGACCCAGGACTTTCTGTACAGCTCGCCAAGTATCCATTCTTGTGAAATATGACATCCGTTTCCATAAAATCGAAATACTTTCCTCAATATGTCCATTTATTTAGTCCAACGCGTAACGTAACCATAGGAACAAACCATAAACGGCCCCTTTACGTCATTTCCTGACCTGCACGTTCATCTGTGGGGCACGTGACTGTTTTGTTTACGTCCGTGAGTTCTTCTTCTTCTTCTTCTTCTTCTTCTTCTTCTTCTGGCCGACCAGGTGCATTGTATTGGCATTAAGTGCGTCTTCTTTGGTTTTATTGCCGGAGTTACTGCATAGTACCGCCACCTACTGCACCAGAAGTGTAACGACAAGCTACATTCACAGACAGACTCCCATTATAATGCTTTTATGAGCGAGGTCGAGCGAGCCAAAAGCCGAAAAACCAGGGGTTAATTTGAGCCGGATCCTGCCGGAACAAGATCCGGCACCTCTTAATTTTGGCCTCCCTGTGTTCCGGTACTTATTTGGGCAGATCCGGTACCTCTCATATAAAAAAAAAAACAAAAACAAAAAAAAAACATATAAAAATGTTTAAAATGAAATGATAATATGCATATATTAATTTACAGAACAATTGTTCATGTTTATTAAGATTTAACGTCATTTGAAAGAGTCGGAGATCTTTTTGCAGTCTATGGTTGACGCATTGAAAAGCTGGGCCAACAAACCACGCCCCTGACACACACAAAAAACAACGTTTGAACTTCGCAGCATCTGAGGAGCAAGCAGAGAGGAAAAAATGGTTACCATTTCAACGCAAACATGTCAAAAAGACAGTTAAATTTACTGTATTTTTTCAAAAAGAAGGAAGAGTTGCATGACACTTCAAAACGAGACAGAAAAGCCTCCACAAGCGGTGACGAGGGCAGCTGCAGCGGTCATGTCGATGGTCAAAACCGGCTGCAGCAGGAGGCCAGCGCAGCAACAGCTAGCCGGGTTCACTGACAGCTAGCCAAGCCGGGGCAGGAGGCTGGCACCATGGCAACAGCTAGCCGGGTTCACCGACAGCTAGCCAAGCCGGGGCAGGCGGCTGGCACCATGGCAACAGCTAGCCGGGTTCACCGACAGCTAGCCAAGCCGGCGCAGGAGGCTGGCACCATGGCAACAGCTAGTCGGGTTCACCGACAGCTAGCCAAGCCGGGGCAGGAGGCTGGCACCATGGCAGCAGCTCGTCAGGTTCACCGCCGGAGCAGGAGCCAGCTACAGCGCTAGCAGTCAGCCAGGTGGACCACCAACAGCCGGAGCAACAGGCTGGTACCCTGGCATCAGCTAGCCTGGGACAACAGCCGGAGCAAGAGGCGGGAACCGCGACATCAGCTGGTTTACAGCAGGAAGATTCAGAAGGTGCGGAGAGGAGTGTGGGACGTCCAGCGACAGGTCAGGGGTGCACAACTGAGCATACTGTCTATTAATAGGCCGCCGTGCCAATCTTTGAATAATAATAATAATGGAAGATATGTGTGATTTATTTAAAGCTTTTTTTTTTTTTTTTTTTTTTTTTTTATTAACACGTTAGACCTGTTGAGAAATTAATTGCTGACTGTATACTGTAAGTCCCACCTGTGGTGATGTGGGCATTGGCCTGTGCTGTGCGGAGTATAGCCTAAAATAATTGTAAATTATCGTCATAACATTTATACCATGGATATTATTTGAAATTGAGGCTTATAAGTCCCACAGCGTGTCAAGTGGGCATTTTCATGTTGTTTTCAGCACGTTTTCTTTATACTGTACGTTCCGGGATCTGTGCCCGTCTTGTCATCTCTGAGCTGTCACATGTACTTTGCGTTCCGGCACCTTATGATTTACAAATTAAGCACTGCGAAAAACCTATTCGTGTCAGACGTAATAAATGAATGTGTGGGAAACACTGGAGTTTAAGAGTCTGTATCTCCTGGTGTACCTTGCCTGTTTAAGGGTTAAATAACTAAAAACTAACCTTTCTAAACCTTTCAAACTAAATATCTCTATTAACTTGGCCAACACTGTAATTAAGCTATTAATGTAGCCTATAGTACCAAAGAAATGTCACCTTTTTTCTGATCTTGATCTTTGGCTTTAGGTATATTGCATTTTATTGTTTTATTGGTACTGTGTTGTTTTAAGTTGCTGTTTCTTATTTTGTTTTTTGTTATATCTAATAGGGTCCAAATAAAGAAGTCTCTAGAATAGAAGAAATAACCATTGGTCAAAGAGAGAACCAATGGTCAGTCCCAAATGTATGTATTTTGTAATTTGGATAACTTTGAACAATTAACACAGATGTTCTTCATGCTATAAAATGTAAAGATCAGCTCCACACATCTCAGAAAATCAAAAATCTATGAACATGTTAATATTTTTCTAGATGTTAAACTGCTGTTTCCTCCTTCACTGTAAAATCATCCTCAGTGTTTATGCACCGGGGGCTTCGTGTTTACACATCACACTTGTGTTAGTTGTATACTGGATCATGATTGGCTCCAAACCAGCTGTGATATCACACATCCTGCTTGTAGGTTCGCACTTTAAGCCTCAGATTATTTTCACATGTATCGGCTGAAGGATAAAGTGTGTTTAGGTTAAAGATTAATAGTTTGAGTTAAAGTATGTAGGCTACATGGTTGAAGAGATACTGAGCTGTAAACTAAATTAGGAAGGAAGGAAAGAAGGAAGTGAGGAAGGTAGGGGCGAGGAAAGAAAGAGAGAAGGAGTGAGTGAGGAAAGAAGGATGGAAGGAAGGAAGGGAGGAAAGAAGGAAGGAGGGAGGGAGGAAGGAAGGACAGAAGGAAGGAAGGAAGGGAGGAAAGAGAGAGGAAGTAAAGGAAGAGAGAAGGACGGAGGAAAGAAAGAAGGAGGGAGAGAGAAAGGAAAAGAGGAAGGAAGGAAAGAAGGAAGTGAGGAAGGTAGCGAGAGGAAAGAAAGAGAAGGAGGGAGTGAGGAAAGAAGGACGGAAAGGAAGGAAGGGGGGAGGGAGGGAGGGAGGACAGAAGAAAGGAAGGAAGGAGGGGAGGAAATAGAGAGGAAGGAAAGGAAGAGAGAAGGAGGGAGAAAGGACAGAAGGAAGGAAGAAAGGAAAGAAGGAACAGTCAAAACAGACGGGGTCAATTTGGAAGGTTAAGAAAGAAGCATTTCATGGGTTGAAAACAGCTCAACATGTTACCTGCTGTTCTCTACATGATGATATATACATTTATACAGTATATATTACGCCCACCTCCCGTAGCCCCAAGCTCACTTTAAACATTAATGCTGATGTAAACAGTATTAGCTTCAGCAGCAGGTAACAGTGGTGCTGTTCTGCTGGAGGGAGTCTCTTCATCTCCACCTGCGACTGTCCGTGGGAGGAGGAGCTGCAGGCGGACACAGAAACAACACAAACCCCTGCAGCTTCATCTTCATCATCTTCAAGTCTACGCAGAGCGGTCAGATCTGCTGCAGGGCTCCAGAGCTGCTCGGGTCGGACAGGTTAAGCAACATCAATACAGTGTGTTAAACATGATTTTAGCTGCTGATAACTGCAGGAACAGACAGCCGAAGAATGAAAGACGTACAGGATGAAATGACTTCTGGCTCATTTAACTCTTTCATGCATGAATTATAAAATCACAGAGTAATATCGTTTTTTGTTGGTTTTACTCTTAAAAATGTGAAAAATCATGCCAATTATTTAAAGAAAAGCATACTGTCCTTCCCCCTTTCCTACTCTCCTTACCCCCCCCCCCCCCAAATTATTCCCCTGGATCATAAAATAGTGATTGTGAATGTCTTTTTTTCCCCGATAAGATTAATTAGACATGTATGAATTTGAACTGATATAGAGACTAATTATGAGTCAGAATATTAACAATATGTTAAGGGCAAAAATTACAGTAGCTTCAAGTCATAAATGGTAATATTAATATCAGTTTTAACAGCGATCACTGACTCTATTTTTGCTGTTGAGGCAGAGAAGAGGAGTGCAGATATGGAAATAAGAGGAAATGGAAAATTAAAAAGCAGAAGAAATGTAGCAGGAAAAAATTATCTTAAATAAAAAAAGCTGATCACAGTCAGAGCAATGTGATACCCTCATCTCACTGAATCCATATAAAGTCTATTCATCACATTCCCCTCGAGCTGCAATCAGAGTCCACAGTATGCTAAAAGAATTTAATCACAATTTATATGCAACAATCAAATACGCTCATTACTGATTAAAAAAAAAAGAAGAAGAAGTTACTGCCTGTTGGTTCACAATTTAAGGCCAGACTTTATCTTGTGGTTGTCAAACTGTGGGGCACCGCCTCTTAAAAAAGGGACATTTCTATTTTTCAGAGGCTGTATTTAGCTCAGTTTTAAAGCAATGGTGATTAATCTGGTGTGATATGAAACTAGAAGACCCAAAGCAGGGGGAGGGATACATAGAGCTCCATAGTTAGGCTACAATAAGGGAATAGCCAGTGTGGCCATTTTTCAAAGGTGTCATTTTACCTCTCAACTTAAGATATTGTTGCAGCGAAAAATCCATAGACTGTATAAAAGAAATGGACGTAACATCTGTGACGTCACCCATTGGTTTGTGGACTGCTGCTCGGAAGCCAATAGTTTTGAATCTGGGCAGCGCCATCTTGAAAATTTCAGGTGCATGATGGGAAAAATAAAAACACGGATTCTACTTATATGGGCATGAGGCCCATAGCGGGGAGCGGGAAGGTTGCTATGGTTGCGAGCGCTGGATCTCGAGGACATTGGTCAATCAACCTGTCAATCAGGACGTAGCCACGCCCTAATGCATACCCTGCTTTATCGTCACATATAAAATCAGGGAGGCCAAAATGTCCCAAATGAACATCATACTGCATTGAAGAAGGCTTTAAACTAGCGATTGAGACCATAAACACATTTTGAAAACGTTTACTGAGGTTAGAAATCAAGTGAGAAGTTGGTGAATTCTCCATTGACTTGTATAGAGACGGTCGCCCCCTGGTGGCCTTTTGATAGAATGCAGCTCTAAGTTACTTCTGCGTTGGCTTCATTTCAGAGGACTGGAACTCCCCTCCTGTTTACAAGAAATAACCTAAAAAAGTCAGGCAGGGTTCAATTTGAAAGATTTACTGTGCCTAACCCAAGTAAATCAGGGCTGATCTGCAGATCTTGCATCCTTTTATCCGTCTCCGAGTTTCATCCGAGTGTGAAGCCTGTCTGGGTGAGGGTTGCACTGACCCTGACACTACTCTCCCATGACGTCAACGATGGCCTTGAGTCATGGACGTTTTAATAGAGCTCTAATATGTCCATGACTTGAGTGAACTGCCAAAAAATTAAGCTTTACTTGCCATGATCGCCTTGAGCACGCTGCAAAAAGTTTCCTTTAAAAATGGGGTGCATCTTAAACACCTGTGTGTCCTAATCACCAGTGAAATGCAGAGAGGTTGGATCTATATTTGGTTATAGGTCCGTAAAGGTCCGTCCACACTGAGAATGATAACTAGAACAATAACTATAATAATGATGTGAGCGTCCACACTTATAAACTATAACGTCCTCAGTGCTCCAGCTGTGTTTGCAGCTGATGAAAATAGAAACTGATGATGCAACTGCTGTTTACTGTACAGAGAAATAAAAAGAAAAGCAGCCTTACAATGAGTCAGTGCTATATTTGCCCACAGTGACAGCTCTGATGAAGAGTTTTTGGGACTTGAGTGAGCATAAAGCTACACACTGTATTAAATATGTAAAGTTACTGTGTTATTTTAAAAAGGTTTAATTGAAACTCAGCCTAACCTGAACCCAGTCTGAGTTAATATACTGGTTCAGTTCAGTTAGTTAGCCGACCATTAACCATTAAACATTAACCTGACACACTGTTTCAGGTGTAATATGTGTGTTTTGATTGTGTTTCAAATTCAAGTAGATTGAAACATTTTGAAATAACTTGTATAAATGTATGTGTTTATAAAATGAATAACTACTGGTGCATTCAAATAAACTCTTCTTTAATAGAAAAGGATTTTCCCAGCATGACATCCCCCAAAATACAATGCATCCTATACACCAGTGAGACTTATACACCGGTTTTTACTGTATTTTTTAGTATTATAGTGAAATAATGATTTATATAGTTAAACTTGATCAATGCTATATTGAAAATAACTGAACAGATGGAGTCTGGAGCCTTCCAGTTTTTTCGTTACACATTTCCCTAAAAAAATAATTAAATTTTTCTATTCTTATTAACTACGATACTGTGCTTGCTGTGTGTTTGGACACTTCATGTTTAAAGAAAATAAGGGTGTTGGTTCTACAAGCCTTCAATGAGCTCTGATGTCTTTTTATTTTATACAGGTATTATTTTTAGTTTGTGACTAATGACTCCAGTCTGACAGGTTCTCGTCCTCAACTTGAGCCTGATGCACAAAAGAGCAGCAGCGAAGTCGACACACACACACACACACACATCATTATATCATGATGTGTGAGAGGGCACATGAGACATACCACAGGGCCATGATGAGTGAGGAGACAAAACGTTCAAAATATTTTAATGATGGCTCGGTGGTGGAAATATGCTGAAGGCTGGAGGGACTGGATACAGAATTCATCCAGAAATGTGAAGACTGGTAACAAAATATAAAAGCTGATAATTAAACCAAACTTTATAGAGAATTACTTCAGGCTGCCTGGCCAAAACATGCAAAAAGAGGCAGCTGACATTCCCTGTGTGGTAATTAAAATAAGTGCACATATGTTTGAAAGGAAATTCCACAAGTGCTCAGACAAAGTCAAGATAAGGCTCTTAAAGGTATATTACACTCCTTTATATTCATATTCAGCTCCCTTATTAGGTCTATATGTTTAAAAAGGTGAGCATGCATGAAGCTTCAGGTTGTTTATAATGATTGCATGAGGATATAAACCCAGGTGCTGTAGTGCATGTGACCCATACATGTTGTCATGGAGACAGGATGGTAGCTATTCATGAGGAAATTCTGAAATATCCTTAATTAACCCTCCTGTTGTCCTCGAGTCAAGGAAGGAAGGGAGGAAGGAGGCAGAGAGGAAGGAGGGAAGGAAGGAAGGACAGGAGGGAAGGAAGGAAGGAGGGAAGGGAGGAAGGAGCAAGGAAAGGAGGGAGGAAGGAAGGAAGGAAGGAGGGAAGGGAGGAAGGAAGGAAGCAAGAAGGAAGGAGGGAGGGAGAAAGGAAAAGAGGAAGGAAGGAAAGAAGGACAGAGGAAAGAAGGAAGGAGGAAGGGATGAAGGAAAGGAGGGAAGGGAAGAAAGGGGGATGGAGGAAGTACAGACGGAAGGAAGGAAGGAAGGAAAAAAAAAAAACTTCACTTACTTTAAATATAACATGCAGGACCTGAAATAGATGCAGGATCCTCTAAACATGGCAGGTAAAATTCAAAGGAAAGGAGGAAGGAAAGGAGGGAGGAAGAAAGGAAAGAAGGAAGGAAGGAGGGAAGGAAGGAGAGAGGGAGAAAGGAAACGAGGGGGGGGGGGAGAAAGGGAAACAGTGATAGCAGAGAATAGTCTCATCTGCTGCTTCAGTATGGTAATAAATGCAGGAAGCAGGACTCAATGTTGGAGGTTTTGAGACTGTTGGATTAAGCATGTGGCGTCTTTCTGCATCTAATGTAGCAAAACTAATGTGACTCTTTACTTCCTTCTGTCGCGTCTCATTAGTTTAATTTACTAAATGAGACTTCCTGGCTCACTCTGTCATTTTGAAGAAGAGATGGCAATTACTCAAAATGCACAGCTTATCAACTGTTCATCAAAAGTTGACAGTTTAAAAAGGGAAACTTGTTGGTAGTAGTATATAAAAAAAGTTCTTAAAAACACTTTACATGAAAACACCACATGATAATGGATGTTAAGGATCTATTGAGGCGTCTGGTTGTCACACAGTGGTAAGAAACAAAAATAAAGATTTCAATTTCTTCTGAGATGATGATGATGATTGAGACGACTGAGACTACTGACTGACAGTCCGATTAGCATTGCACCTGACCCCAGACTTCATCCTTGCAGGTGTTGGGCCTACAGGGCGACAACTCCACGATATTTCTTCAGATCCCACCAGGCGTTCACCAGCGAGCTCCCCTCCCTGACTGGCTCCAGTTGGATGCCTCGGTCTCTGCTGCCCTGTTTCTTTGCAATCATCTGGAGTCATTTCAATCGTTCTTAGTCTGAGACCCTCATCTGAGACCAATTTGCCTATTTATTTTTTCCTTTTCTTTGTTGTTGCGTGTTGTTTTTGTTGTGGTTTGATTCTGCGTTGGTCTATGTGCTTGTGTGGTGTGTGTGTGGAACTGTGTGGGGTGGAGTGGGGTGGGTTTGGGGGCTGGGTTTGGGTTTTGGGGTGTATTGGGAATGAAAAGTGTTTATGAGGATGATGTGGGGATGACTGTAAAGATCCATATTCACTCAATTTCCTTGACCATTTTGCCTTGGGAGAACCTACCAACACGGCTCCCAGGGTCACTGGGACACACAAACCCCTCCGCCAAGATAAAGTGACGATTCTCGGCTTTGGGTAAGGACGGGAAGAATGAGATTGCGGATACAAGCAGCAGAAATGAGTTTCCTCCAGAGAGTGTCTGGGTTCAACCTTAGAGATAGGGTCAGGAGTCCAGACTTCTAGGGGAGGCTCAGAGTAGAGCCACTGCTCCTCAGCATCGAAAGGAGCCAACTGAGGTGGTTTGGGCACCTGGTCGGGCCTTACTGTAAAAGTGTATCAAGCACATTGGACTAGGAAGAGACCCCAAAGTAGAGCCAGAGGGATTACTTATCTCTCCTGGCCTGGGAACTCCTCACCCCTAAATTCCACTGGTTGCGTCTGTGGTCTGTCTCCGCTCCGGCATGGCAAAGCTTCTATTTTTGCTGGATCACGGTGCAGCAATTCAGCACAGAGCAGATCGTGCAGGACCGAAAGTCAAGCACAAACAGAAAATAAAAACGTCCAGTTTTCAAAATAAAATACACCGTGTTCATGGCGGATCATATTTCCCAGCACTATACCTTGAAAACGACAAGGCAGATCAACAACCGCTACTACTCCTCCGAATGGATGTGTTGGTTTTGTGGTTATCTACATAGAAAGTACATCCCGTTATACGGTGCAATTATCCGTGAATTCGGGAGATCTCGTGGGTCCTCACGGCTCCCGCTACCCGCTGGAGTCGGGCGGAGCTGCAACACAGACAGAGGCGGTGGGTGTTGACGGATGGCAGAGGACGGAGCCAGAACTTCAAGTAACTTTAGACTTCTTTTTGATCGCCTTCAGATCTTCTCATTTGGTGTTGAAGAGCTGATTTTAATTCAGCTGCTGCCGGTCGTCTTGGCAGGCCGGAGCAGTGGAGAGTAATGACGCTACCACAGGAAGTTAATAAGGAAAAAACAATAGGAGATAACTGAGTAATGAGTTAGGTGGAGATATAAAAACAGGCCAAAGCAGCAGAAACGATAGCTGCTCAACTTGTCCCAAAAGACGGAGAAACTCCTCAAAAGACATGAGGATAATTTTCTACTCTGTCCTGAAACTTTTAAATTAAAACTGCACTTTAATTAAATCTGCTTCATGCCGTCCATTTTCCAGCATCTATTCAATTTGATTTATTGAAATGAGGAAATATGAGACTCTAAGATAGTAGAAAAAGCTCCAAATGTTTTATTATTCAAAGCACCTAGCCTATTGTCATTCCTCAAATTCTATGAAATTCATTACTGGATAATGTTCATAAATGGAAGTATTATAGAGATTCACTGAAATCCCCGAGGTGATTCTGTGTCAAGGCCGCTGTCTATCATGGAAGAACCGCACCGAGCAACAACAGCAGATGTTATTTTCACCATTCAAATAACTACAATGACTAAAAAACCTCAAATTAAGTGACTGTTGGATCTTTAAAGTTTTCTTTTCCGACGCAGACAATCGTGCCCACTTCTAGTCTTTTATGTGGAAATGTGAAAGTATTCTATGGACGACAACTCTCAGTCATATGTCCAGATGTTCATCTAATGGAGCACTAAAACCTTCTAAGCTCAACTAATCATGTTAAACCATCTTCAGCGTCTTCATTGTTTTTCTGTTTGGGGGTGAATTACTGATTATTTACATGAATGAACAAGGCTAAACGTGAACATGTGAACATTTGAAAGTCGATTTCTAGTATGCAAATACTTAAAAACATTCCACACACCCATGCTGCATCTCAAATCTCTTCTTCTGTACTTACACTTCTTAATATTTTGAGTGCATAAGTGTGTTCACATTGAGAAGTATTGAAAAAAACAACAGTGCACTATGAGTACTCGGATGGTTTCACTCAAAAACGGTCAAAAAGTTGAGTGTGTAACTGTGGACACTTCTCGCCCGCAACGGTTGCCATCTTGGCTCTTCTGTGAACTGAGTTAAACTAAAGAAACGTGTGTAGCTGTTTGTCATTAAAACACTGCCAGTCCACTCAGTATGACCACCCAGTTCTTATAACATGGATTTAATTAAATCAGAGTCCTGCTTTGTAAAACATGACTGAAAGGTATGATAACTCATTATGAAGTCTACCTGACAAGTATTTTATATTTTAAATGACTGATGAGGTGTCGTTTCTCTGGGGGTTAAATTCCAGACTTATGTATCGACTTTTGCATCGTACATCTCATATTTTATTTCATATCAGACGTCATCAGCCAGAACACAAATATTTCCTGTTTGTAATGACATTGTAAGGCTTTTTTGCACACAATGGTCCATCTTTCACAAAACCATCTCTCCCTTTCTCACTCCACAGAGACTCTTAGCGCCTCACCTAAAATTACTTTGCACAAACCATCCTGTTTTTAACACTCTACCTGAAATGACCTTACGATACCATATAATCCCCCAATTAACCAACCATTGCACAGGAGCGTGAAAACCAAGTCCATTTCTCGTCACTTAGCTTTTAGCATTTCTCCACTTAATTGCTGTGAAATCCCCTTACGACACCCTTTGAGTCTAAAGATGGGCATCCCAATCCCAAAATATTGATATAACTAATACTATGTTTTGATTTTAATATAAAATCTAGCATCGATAGGACCAATGCCAGTTTCAGTTTCTCTTCTCTACTCTGTGCTCATATCATCAAAGAGTAGAACTGGCAGTGCAAGAAATTTAAGCACATGCTTTGTTTTCTTGTGATGAAGCATCAAATGGAGGTATTTACAGCTGTCAATGAAATGTTGCTAATGGTTATGTGGAAAACAACATAAGTTTGTTTTAACACTTTAAAAGCATGAGAAAGGGAACACTGAGCTGCAGCAGAAAAGAAGGAAGAAGGAGAGAAATGTCTCAGAAAGAAACAGAGACAAAGATCAATGAGTCTTTTCTTAGAGGCAAGGAATAAAAGTTGTGATGAGTCAGAAGGTGATGGACTCAAAAGCACAGATTCAGATGCAAAATCAAGTATCCAAACAAAATTAACCAGGCTTCAAAGTAAAGAATCTAATTAAACTGAAAGAGGGAGGTCCAAAAAAACCTCTGGCAAAATACGAGGAAGTCTCAGGCAGGATGAGAGCCGGCCATGACGCTTTACAATCTGACAGAGAGTTAATGAGAAAGGTTTGTTTATGAAAGGGAGACTGAGTGGGAGGCTGATGAGGATGACGAGGGCCAGCTGGGCTCAAGTGAGGGGAACGAGGTGATTGCAGGGCAGAGGGTGAAAAGATCTGCAATGATATGAGAGTTAGAGAGAAAAAAAAAGACAAACAAAACAGATCAACAGAGAATATACAGCTGACCCAGTGACAATAATGTACAGCTTATAGGAGTCAAATCAGATGTTTAGCATTGGTTAATGTTACATTTTCAAACTGTAATTGGTCATCATTTGCCGTTACTGATAAAATATTGACTAATTCAGACATTCAAATAATATATTAAGCCACTTACTACATTAATTTAAGAAAACTATACCATATGCTTCAGTTGGGATTCAAACCTGGGTCTCACAGCTGGCAATGATTGCTAATCTTTGGCAAATCATTTAGTGGTACACAGTAATAAAAATATCTTCAGATTTAGCCTACTGATGATGCATCCACCTCATAAATCATGGCGCTCAGTTGTCGGACCCTATGTTACTTGCAGTGTAAGTAACATGATTGAGTTAAATTGAACACTTGCACATCAAGAGAAAGTGTATTTTCAGAGCAGTGGGCTTTTGTTTGTGGATGATGGGGGTTTTAGGATAAAGGGCCGGTTCGACTAATAGCATAGCACTATTGCTTTCAGGTTAAATGCTAATCATTGCTGATCACTTTCCTGCTCAAACAAGTCTCAAGAGTCTCACAAGGACAGTGAAAAGAAGAGAGACCCACCAGGGACCAAGGCACATCTTCAATACACGTTTCCACAGCAAGTGATAAAGGAGGCTCTTAACTGCTGGTGATATATAGAACAATTCTCCAGAACTTAAGGGACAAGGCTTAGACTTTTTCGATTTTTTATTACTGACAACAAATCCCATGTGCAACAAGGATTGTGTGTGTGTTCCCAAAGCCTGACATATCTTATTAAGCTGTGCTATAAGACCTCTATTGTTGTCCAAATCCCATTAAAAAGACTCAATTTTGACACAGCAGGGTCAAACGTAAGGCATCCTTTATCTTTGAAATGGTTATCTTGTTAGAGAAAACTGTCACTGAACAAACAGATGGGCAATTTAAAGCTTATATCCAGTGTGAGCCAAGCAGTAACTACTATGACTTGAGGCCAAAGTACCTTAAAGCACCACTGACAGCTGCTATAAGTGCTCCAATTGACTCCCATTCAAAAAGCATCAACTTCACTCTAGATACACCGAGTCATTATAGTCTCTATCGGTAAATTCAGGCCCTCTAATAAGTGTGCTGCTGGTCATTTTGTAACTTATTGCTCTGTTAATAAGATTTACAGACTGGCTCCAGGACTCACACTGAATTATTCTACTGTGCAGTATTTCAGTGAGTTTAATGTTACTTGAGTATGATACCTGCCTTCAAAGTAGCTAATGTTATTCTGGGTGTGGAGTGCTTGGTGTCACTGAACAAACAGACTGGCAATTTAAAGCTTATATTCAGTGTGACTTGAGGCCAAAGTACCTTAAAGCACCATTGAAAGCTGCTATAAGCTGCTATAATTGACTCCCATTCAAAAAGCATCAACTTCTCTCTTGATACACCGAGTCATTCTGGTCTCTATCGGTAAATTCAGGCCCTCTAATAAGTGTGCTGCTGGTCATTTTGCAACTTATTGCTCTGTTAATAAGATTTAACCCCAAAACAGCCAACGTGCACCAAGAGATCCAGACTCTTTAACTCTCTGATAGGAGCATGATTAGTTAAGGTGGTGGTTCAGTTGTATATGTGCCTTGAATTTGGTAGAATTGAAGCTTTTGGTAAGTCTATACTTTGATATTATTGATAAAAATCAGTTTAGAAACTAGTATGTCTCCCGTCTGCCATCTCAGCACTCAGTAACCTCCCCCAATAAACCCATATGGACCCAGCCTTCATCAGTGTGATATATGTGTCGGTTGTTCAATGTCTGGTGGTGTTTGTGCAGTGTATATGGATTTATATGTTCTCAATGTTTGGTGGTGTTTGTATGTATATTGTCCGTGTTTGGTGGGTTTCTGACAGATTGTGAAAACGAATTTCCCCTTAGGACAATAAAGGCCATGTGTGATATTAATGACAAGAGAAAGCCAGAATGTATCACTTCTCTGTATTGAATAAAACATTAAATAGTTTTTACCATTATGACCATTTTTATACCTTAATAGGGGCAACGTATCCTGGTGGAAATATAACTCATAAAATCCCAAATATACAAAATATGTTTTATGGAAATGTTTTACTTAGGTGCAAATGATATAACAAGTAACATCAAATTGTTTTTCCACATCTCATTTTCCACTCCTGCCTGTTTAACGGCGGCTTTGATGCCTGCTGTGTGGGTGTTGCTCTCCCTGGCTCCAGGACTCACACTGAATTAGTCTACTGTTGCAGTATTTCAGTGAGTTTAATGTTACATGAGTATGATACCTGCCTTAAAATAGCTAATGTTAACCTGAATGTGCAGTGCCTGGTGCTCCCTATAAGTTAACGGACAGCATGAAACGTCCTGGCTCCAAACGGTAAAGATGGCACCAACCATCAACTGCAACTCTGAAGTTGATGCTTTTTGAATGGGAGTCAACTGGAGCACCTATAGCAGCTGTCAGTGGTGCTTTAAGGTACTTCACCCTCAAGTCATAGTAGTTACTGCTTGGCTCACACTCAATATAAGCTAGTCTGTTTGTTCAGTGACACCAAGCACTGCACACTCGGGTTAACATTAGCTACTTTAAGGCAGGTATCATACTCAAGTAACATTAAACTCACTGAAATACTGCAACGGTAGACGATTCGGTGTGAGTCCTGGAGCCAGTCTTTATCCCTTAAACAGGCATAAGTAGAAAATTAGATATTTGGGATTTTATGAGTTGCCCTTATTAAGGTATAAAAATGGTCATAATGGTAAAAACTATAGAGTGTTTAATTTGATAAAGAGAAGCGATAACATGAAATGTCCTGGCTCCAAACAGTAAAGATGGCACCAACCGTCAACTGCAACTTTGGGCTTCAAAGCGGCTCCAATGCAAATCAATACGTGACACTACACTTTGCTACATCCATTTATAAGTTGATGTGCATTGGAAGCCGGTGACTTTGACGAGTAGAAAGAGACACATTTTCCATTATGGCCTTTTGTAGAAAAATGACTGCTGTCTCTTTCCAGTGACCGATTGCCTGTGTATCCTAGGCAACAGAAAACATGTGAACATTACAGAATACATGTTTATAATATGATTGTGATTACTAACTTCATTTCCTTTCATTAAGAAAACTGCCTTTGTATCATTAAGACGTTGCTGTTTCATCACGATACTGCATCATTTGACATTTTGCCTCTACATTACCACAGAAGTTGACGAAATTAATGTTATCAGTTAGGATTTTATTTAGAAATGTTAACTTGTCAAGAAATTAAGGAATGAAGAAAAAAGACATCACAGTAAAGAAAGTAAAGTTACATATAAGAAACAAACTCAGAAGAAAACAGCTGTCTCAGATGGAAGGGAGGGAGGGAAGGAAGGAAGGAAGGACGGAAGAAAGGGAGAGAGGGAGGAAGGAAGGAAGGAAGGAAGGAAAGGAGGAAAGGAGGGAGGGAGAAAGGAAAAGAGGAACTAAGGAAGGGAGGGAAGGAGGCAGGGAGGAAGGAAGGAGGAAGGAAAGAGAGAAGGAGAGAGCAAGGGAGGGAGGAAGGAAGGACAGACGGAAGAAAGGGAGGAACAGTTAAAACAGACAGGGTCAATTTGACCCGGAGGTTAAACTTATTATTTTAGTGTATTATGATGGGTTTGTCAAAAGAAAAAGTTACATAAAGTTACATATAAGAAACAAACTCAGAAGAAAACAGACGTCTCTTTCCTGCAGTCCATGCACAGATGGTCTTAGTTGTCTTCTACATTGTGGATTAACTTCTTCCACTACAGATGGTGCAGTTTTTTACTTTTTGACACACTAGCCTGAGCTCCAGGTTGCAGACAGTGTTGCCAGGTCTTCTACTTTTCATTTAATTGGAGAGGTAAAAAAATGATTTTGTGCAGGTTGAGATTATTTTGAACTATTTTTTGAACCATATGGAAAATGTTTGGCTATTTTGGCCTCCTCTCTCCTGAGTATATTCAGATTGATTCATTAGACCAGAGGGGTCAAACTCATTTTCATTCAAGGGCCACATTCAGCCCAATTTGATCCGATGTGGGCCGGATCATTAAAAAGATGGAAGGAAGGAAGAGAAGTCAAGAAGGAAGGAATTAATGAAGCAAGGCAGGAAAAGAAGACAGGAAGAAAAGATGGAAGAAAGACAGGTGGATGGAAAAATGAGAAGAAAGGAAGGAAGGAAGACAGGACGGAAATATGGAAGGAAGGAAGTAAGGAAGGACAGATGGAAGAAAAGTAGGAAAAGAAGACAGGAACGAAAGATGGAAGGAAGTAAGGAAAGATGGAAGGAAGGAAGTGGGAAAAGAAGACAGGACGGAAATATGGAAGGAAGGAAGGAAAGAGGGAGGAAAAGAAGACAGGACAGAAAGATGTAAGTAAGGAAAGACAGATGGAAAAAAGCAGGAGAGAAGACAGGAACGAAAGATGGAAGGAAGTAAGGAAAGATGGAAGGAAGGAAGGAAGTAGGAAAAGAAGACAGGACGGAAATATGGAAGGAAGGAAGTAAGGAAGGACAGATGGAAGAAAAGTAGGAAAAGAAGACAGGAACGAAAGATGGAAGGAAGTAAGGAAAGATGGAAGGAAGGAAGGAATGAAAAAAGACAAGAAATAAGGAAAAAAGACAGGAAGGAAAGTGGGCCGGATTGAACCCCTTGGCAGGCCAGTTTTGGCCCACGGGCCGCATGTTTGACACCCCTGCATTTGACTCATCCTGCAATCACATCATGTCAGAGTCACCATAATTACTTGTTTCCACCTCTAGTAAATATCGTTCATGTCAGCATCTTAATTACAACTCAGAAAATCTGATTTTTTCGGAAACTGCAATATATTGAATTGGCACTTAAAGCAAAGTTAGACATCTGCTCATAAGTGGTACTAACAGGAAGCTGGTTTTAATATATTCCCCCTCGCAATTTTTTCCACACAATTTTATACAATATATTGTAACGAACTGGACATGTTACTGTTTGTGTTATTTTGTGTTTAAGCCAGTTCTGTTCTGTTCAGTAAAGTGCTGCTTTTCCGGAGTGTCCGTGAATGCGTCTTAGAGTGAGACGTACAGCTAGCTGAGCGGTTGTTGTTGTTGTTAGCCTGTGAAAAGAGGACGGCAGCACGTGTGTGGCTAAAGAGTTTCTGCTAGGTTGTTTTTTTGGCGTTGGCTACGGCCCACAGTAGCCTGTGTATTAGAGAGCAATAAAGAGCCATCTAAACCGGCCTACGTCTCTGTGGTTACTGAAGGTCGTCACAATATGTAGAGGGTCCCCGCTCCATCTCTCCATCAGTTTGGGGGTCAGAATTAAAGAGGTGTCATTCTCCCTGGGTCATCCTTATTTTCCCACAGCCTTTTGTTCCTTAATTTCTAAGACATTTTCCTGCCATCAAATAAGTCCTTATGTGGCGGTGTTTAGCTCAGTGGGTAGAGCACCCGCCCCATGTGTTGAGGCTACAGTCCTCGACCCCGGTTCGAATCCTGCACCAAGTGGTCCTATCCGTTCATTTCCCCCCTGTCTGCCTCCAGTTCCCTCTCTCTTTCTATAGTCTATCCATTAATCCAAAAATATACTTAAAAAAAAGTCCTTATGTTTCCACAGCCTTCAGTTCCTTCAAGGATTTTCCACCAAATTTGACCCAATTTTCCCTCAGGCCTACATTCCCACAGCACAGATATGTCCATTCCCTAAAGCACATAATGTGTTGTTTCTAAGCTTCTTTTTTTTCATCTAAGAAAATGTTTCAAAGAAAGTTTTAATTATTTTTTTTATTATTAAACTGAAGGGAACATAAACACGCTCCCATTCTTCCTATTATGAGTCAATGTACCATTAAAATAATTTTGAAGCTGTTATTTCAAAGATTGTTGCTATGTTGTTTTAATAATATGGAAACAAACACAGTTGCATCACATCACCCAAAGACAGACGTTCAGTGTAATTAAACACAAACTTAATGTGTATGGTGTTATTCTGTCAGTGTTTACACGACCGACTCTATAATCATCAGCCGTATTGATGAGGTGAAAGCTTTCAAGTCGTTAATATGTGAATCTTTCATCAAAAACTAATTGTTATTGCAGTTTATCACAACTCAGGTTTATGTATTATTGTTTTGTCAAAGCTCTGTGATTAAAAACACTTGTGACATTTGTTCTTGAGTGAAAACTTCTTACATATAAGTGATGACCGGGCCCAAGCTCCCCCGCCACGCCACGACTGAGCGAGACTTGCCGCGGCGCATCTTCAAGGTCTTGAGATGACACAGAGTCAATATGAAGTCGGTCGGATTAGGAGGAATTCATTAAAGTATGTGCTGTGAAAATTGTATCAAACAGTGCCAAAATTGCAAATTCACTTCAAAATGGCCGACTTCCTGTTGGAGTGAGGGTATGGGTCCAAGAGACTTTCTTGTGCATCTTTAGATGATACAATAGTGTACCAAATTAATTTGAATTATATTGATGAAACAGAAGACAGAGGCAATAAGATATATACAGTATATAACACAATTTAGACCACTATATGAGGACTGGACAGATTCTGTAGTGATCATTCCCTAAACTTTAGTCAAAACTGGCTGCTAATAGCTCTGATTGTTTACTTGTACTCAATAAACAAAGGCTATTCAGTCTTTTCCAGTTGATGAAATGATGTATTTATTTTATTATTTTCATAATCCCTTTAACACAAACATATATTAAACAAAAAAAATAGCCCTTTCACTTCTGAGCACAGTCAAAAAACCTTTTGTCTGTGACCATCAGTGCACCTGTGCTGACTGGCATGACCTTAACCCTCCTGTTGTCCTCAAGTCAAGGAAGGAAGGGTGAGGAAGGGAGGAAGGAAGAAGGAAAGGAGGGAGGGAGGAAGGAAGGAAGGAAAGGAGGGAGGAAGAAGGAAGGAAAGGGGGAAAGGGGGGAGGGAGGGAGCAAGGGAAGGAAAGAAAGGAGGGAGGGAAGGAAGGGAGGAAGAAGGAAGGAAAGGAGGGAGGAAGAAGGAAGGAAAGGAGGGAGGGAGGAAGGAAGGAAAGGAAAGAAAGAAGAGAGGAAGGTAGGAGGGAGAGAGAGGAAAGAAGGAAGGAGGGAGGGAGGGAGGGAGAAAGGAAAAGAGGAAGGAAGTAAGGAAGGAAAGGATAAGGTAAAGCTGGTGATTAGTGATTTCCTATATTTTTAATGGTTGCTGTTATTAATCGTTGAAGACATTTATAGACAAATGTAGCTCATTGATGTGTTTTTAATGCAGGCGCAGAGGAATTAGATATATCAGGCTTTGATACACACACATTACTTTTTAGTAGATCAATTCATTGTCGGTTTGGGTCTTTTCATTAGATTAGTTGACAGTAACAAAAATATGGAAAATAGAAAAGCATGATTCGTAGCTATAGTCTTGTTTGTGTTTTGTGGATGATGTCATTTTTGTGGCACTCATCATAATGTAAAATGATTGCAGCTTTTGAATTTAAAACCAAATGATTTAATCAGATTCTTCAGACTAATATCCCCAAAATATAAACTGTAATAAACTGTTTTTTCACCCGGTCGAACAGTGTGCTTATTCAGAAAGCTAAAACACTCAAACTAAAATTGTCGCACTCAAATCTTCAGGTGCAATCACACACCACTCAGACTCTCAGGAAGAAATAAACAGGGCTGAATCACAGTGTGGTCAATATTCAGCGCTCGTGGGCAGCATTTTTATTCTGGTCGAATGTTGTGTGTCCTCCCAGGAATGCAGCAGCTTTCAGTGTGTTTGTGCTCACTGGTGCAGGTGACAGAGGTGAAAACCAACATATCCTATTAGACTTGTATTAGAAACACTCCAGGGTTAACAAAAAATAAATAAAAGAAAAATCCACCCACTGAGGGGCTGCACGGCAAAATTGAAAAAATGTGTACAAGACCAGAGTCCACAAGATTTGATAATTGAACTCATGGTTCTGGATGACATTGTAACCATGGGGAAATAACAGGATATAGTTTGTATTAGACAGACAGACATGGACATTCAGGACGAAGCCAAATGCTTCCCAAGGCGGCTGTCAGAAAGAAAAAAGGTGTGGCAAAAATACAGGAAGAAGCAGACATGAAACCAGGCGGGGAATTCCAGTCCTCTGAAATGAGGCGAACGCGGAAGTAACTTAGAGCTGCATTCTATCAAAAGGCCACCAGGGGGCGACCGTCTCTATACAAGTCAATGGAGAATTCACCAACTTCTCACTTGATTTCTAACCTCAGTAAACGTTTTCAAAATGTGTTTATGGTCTCAATCGCTAGTTTAAAGCCTTCTTCAATGCAGTATGATGTTCATTTGGGACATTTTGGCCTCCCTGATTTTATATGTGACGATAAAGCAGGGTATGCATTAGGGCGTGGCTACGTCCTGATTGACAGGTTGATTGACCAATGTCCTCAAGATCCAGCCCTCGCAACTATAGCAACCTCCCTGCTCCGCCCATGGCCCCGCCTCATGCCCATATAAGTAGAATCCGTGTTTTTATTTTTCCCAGAATGCACCTGAAATTTTCAAGATGGCGCTGCCCAGATTCGAAACTATTGGCTTCCAAGCAGCAGTTCACAAACCAATGGGTGACGTCACGGATGTTACTCCATTATCTTTTATACAGTCTATGCATGAAACACATATTGATATCATCCAGTGTGACTTTCACTTCCCGAGGATATCATTATATTTGATATCCATCACCACTAAACCTCCATAAATACATTTAAAAAGAGTTTCTTCAGAACTTGACTTAGAGTCCTTACATTTTAAATTTTTCTTCACAGTAATCCAGAGATAATTGTCTGTACATCCACTGCAAACAGGAGCTGCTTATAGTTAATTCAGCATAATGACAAAATGTAAACAAATGTCAGCAAAAACGTGTCTGAAAGAGATTCATGGGATCTTCTCTTCTTTATTTTTTTCGTCATTATATCCGTTCTCAAATAAATTTTTATCATGGTCAGCATGTTTCCATCTATGAGATTAGCAAAGCAATTTTCACCTCCTTTACTTTCACACAAGGACATCACTCCATGCAGGATTTAAAGTAAAGGAGCAGCGTGTTTGCTATCACAGAAGAGCCAAAGAATATGAATATGGACTTAAGATTTAATTAAACTTATCGCAGTTTTGCTTTTTCACAACCCAGCAAATGACTTTGAACTAATTACTCAACTAATTATTTCAACTAGACACCTGTTGTTTTATGTGTTATTTTTCAAATTATATTTTGTCCATCAAATTAACACAAATGATGAGGGCAAAAGAGTAGGAACACTTTTAATTATAATATATCGCCACCACGCACTACACCATTAATTATAAAAGTTAAACAATGTCAACAAAAACAGAACATGTACAGTGATGCTTGAAAGTTTGTGAACCATTTGCTCCAATAACCTAAAACATAATTACATTTCTATGCAAGAGAACTCAATTAAACAAATGAGACAAAACTTGTTATTGAGAATGGTTATCTAATGTTACATATTTGTGCGTGGCAAAAGTTGACGAACCATTTGAAGGAGAAATTAAAGTGTTTCAGTTAATGAGATGACAAAGTTGTGAGTGTGGGTGGTGCTGCCTTATTTAAAGTCCGTGTAAAGTAAGAATAAATATGTGTTCTGAGTTTGACATACCACAGAAAAGTGTGTTGTTAACCACCCTGCCAAATTTGAATGATTAAAAAAAATCGCCAAATATATGAAATTAGGCTTCAAAGTTGTGTAAAAATCAGCCTCTTTCTCTGCTCCCAAACACTGTGGGCGTGGCCTCCTAGTCCGCTGAAACCCCGCCCCCTACCAAGTGTCACCTGTCAATCAAAGTCACCACCTCTACCCGAAACATGGACGCTACATCTGAGAGCTTGCTGCTGCTAACTCAGCGGCTAACTTGGCGGCTAACTCAGCTGCTAGCTCGGTGGCTAACTTAGCTAACTGGCTAACTGTAGACTGTAGTAGTAGTAGTGTGCGCTGAATGTATTTATACCTCTACAGCAGCAGGGGCGGGTTTATGCTAATTTTCAGACCCACCCACTATACTCTGCAGTAGTGTCTGACCAACAAAAAGAACACAAAGAACCAGGCATGTAAAAGTCCGAGAGGCCACAAGGAACACCAGGGTAACCTTTAGAAAACTAAAGGCCTTTCTTGCAATGGTAGCAGTCAATGTTTACAAGTTCACCATCAAAAGAATATTGAAAATCATTGGTGTGCATGTCAGAATTGCAAAGAGAAAGTCACTTCACTTCACTTTAGAAAAAAGGTCATTGATGCTTTTTACTGGAGAAGCCAGGAGGTGAGAATAAGATGAGAAAACACGTCATCCTGTCTGTGAAACATGCTGGTGGTAGTATCATGGTTTGGGTTGGTTTTGCTGCCTTTTAGACCAGAACAGCTTGTAATCATCAATGGAGCTATAGGATTTGAGTTGTACCCGCAAATTGTGCAGGTAATTGTCAAGGTATCCGTCCGTGACCTGAAGCTCAACAGAAAGTGGGTCATGCAGCAAGACCGACAGTGACCATAAACATACAAGTTGTTATACCTGGTTAGAGCAGAAGAAAGTTAATGATTTGGAATAACTTCTCCTTAATCCTCTAGAAATGCTGTGGAAAGACCTGAAGCGGGTAAGAATCCCACCAAAATCCCTGAGTTGAGACTCTTCTGACACTTAAGTCTAATGTGACGGGCTGATAAACAGCTACCAGAAATATTTGGTTTGAGTTATTGGAGCAAAAAGGGATCACAAGCTACTAAAGGCACAAGTTTTTGTACTTTTACCCCACACATATATCTTAGATTGGATCATATTCCTTTTGTTTTTGTCTCATTTGTATAATTGGATTCCCTTTATCTAGAAAATCTGATCACATTTTCAGTCATTTATGCAGAAATAGAGAAAAGAAGTGTTCACAAACCTTAAAGCAGCACTGTATAAGCTTAATAAAAGTAGAATTTATTGCAGAGCTGTTGAATTTGCATTAGATTTCACAGGTGTTCATAATAAAGTGCCTGGTGAGTGTATTGTATTGTTTTGAGAGTCTTCAAGCTGTTTTACCATCTGCAACTTCTAAATCTAATCTAAGTCAGTCGGCATACTGACATCTTTAACTATAGTTAGTCACGGTCGTATAGGCTGAACGCAGAGGTTAAGTACACAGTAAAAGCAAGAGAGAGAGAAAGAAACTTGAAACTTCTAATTTGCATCTTCCCACAGCAGCCTGCAGCATCCACATCCCACACTGATATCTCCACAAAACTCCTGCATCACCTGGTGAGAAAGCAGCAGGTGTGTGTGTCTGTGTGTGTGTGTGTGTGTGCGTCTGCAGCAGGTGATTGTACATCTGTAATTAACCTGACAACCACTTCCTGGCTGGGATCCAGAGGATAGCATACTGAACTGAAGTGGCCCATGAAACATTTTAAGGATTAGAGCAGCTTGGTAGGAACTGTGTGTACCGGACTGTGACTGAGTGCCGCAGTGGGTTGTGAATGTTTTGCTTACACAGGAGTAGAAAAAAAAAACCCCGACTGAGGCAGATGGGATGAAAATATGATGAGGAGGAAAAGGAAAGATGAACACCAAAGCTTTGGAGTGAATCGGATCCTCTTGTGTTTTGAGTTCTGGCCCATTCTGCTGCGCTGTGGGCGACCGAGAGTGGCAGGTCAACAGTTTATCGCCGTCCCTCAGGAAATTACTTCTCCGTCTGCATGGCTGACTGAAATTACCAGCGAGCAGGGGGGAAATCAACTTGCTGAACTCCCCTACTAATACTAATGCCACCCAGAAAGAGAGAGATTTACTCTCATTTCTGTCTGCCGAGGCGTTCATAGTCTCGCTGTCACACCTCTGTGACGGCTCGATTTAGGCCACTTACAGTTTGGCTGCCCAGGTAACGTTGCTGATGGAGTTTCCATGACAACTTGATCGTTGTTTCATTTCCTTGATGTTGCAGTAACTCTGAGAGCATCCTCTGACTAGTGGATATAAAAGTCCTCAATTGAAATGAAAGCAATTTATTTTAACAACAGGTTCTCCACAAACATGCAGAGTGAGATAGGAGAGGGGAGACCATCACCCAGCTGCACCCCAACCCCAGCAACCTGCTACTAAACACCAAGAAGAGCTTATCGCTGATTTCAGATAGCAACAGGTGGAAGAACTCCCACTCAAAATAGAAGAGGAGGAGGTGGAGAGTGTCTCCAGTTTTAATTTATCAGCAAGGATCTTTAGTGGACGATAATCTCCACTGCTCTGCTGAGAAAGGCCCAACAGAGACTCTACTTCTTCAGGATGCTGAGGAGGACCAACATCAGGTGGCTCTCCAGAGAGTGGTCAACACAGCCCAGAAATGATTAGACTCCCTCTCCCCCCTCTGGAAGGCACCTACAGGTCTTCAGTTCAGTTCAGTTTATTGTCCATCACACACCTTTGGTATATAAATGAGTGAAATACCGTTCTCCAGATTCATGATGTTCAAACAACAGTCAGTCTCACTGTGAATAGTCACTCATAAAAGAAAAGGAACAAAATAAAAGAGACATTTAAACACATTTTTTAAAAAACAAGACCTGAACATGATTTAAAAAACATAAGAGCAGCATAGGTTTCACAAGGGAAAGAAACTATTACGCAGTCTGGAGGATCTGGCCCTGATGCTTCGTAGCCTCCTATCAGAGGGCAGGAGCAGGAAGAGGTGGTGGGATGGGTGAGAAGGGGTCCAGCATGATGTTTGAGGCCTTTCTGGCACATCGGTCTTTGTAAATGTGTTGCTGCCACAGCAGAGCCTGCAGGATTATTAGGAAAGTACATACAGTATGGCAAGGAAAGAAATCTACAAAGACTCTTTTATTCCAAATGCAATTTCCATGGTCAACAAACTATTGAGAGCTAGATGAAAGGGAGACGTAGCTAAGAGCACTATAAATGGGCTGGAATTGGTACTTTCTGCCTTATACTTGATGTGTATGCATATGTGTGTGTGCTGGGAGGGGGCGGAGTACATGTGATGTGCTGTGTCCATCTCCCAGACATATGTCAATGTGTAATGGGAATGAATGTGTTTATTTTATGTACTCTATTATACTACTGCCCTCTGGAAGACACTACAGGGCCCTGAAATGCCGCACCTCCAGACTGAGGAATAGTTTTTATCCTTCAGCCATACATGAACTGAACTCTCACCCCCCTGACATTTCCTCCTTTAATGCATCACCATGGGAAAGGTTCCTGCTGCGAAGTGTGTGTGTGTGTGTGTGTGTGTGTGTGTGTGTGTGTGTGTGTGTGTGTGTGTGTGTGTGTGTGTGTGTGTGTGTGTGTTCAAACACAAACACACATACATTTGAGGGTCTGAGAGAGGAAGTGTGTCCACCTGATTAATGGAAATGTGGCTGAGCTCAATTAAACACACTAATTATAGTCTCACCCATTCATTTTTAATGAGTAGCCATTTTTGTCAGAGAACACGAAAATTTAATTAAAACACTCAAAATTTTATGAAAATTGTCTGAATGTATTTTGTGTGTTCAGATGTTTGGACAAAGTCATGGAGCTTTATAATAATCTGATTAAATGAACAACATGTTTCAGAGAGAAAACTTGTAAATTGTCCAAATCAAACAGACCATAACAGAAAAGTTATTTATACTTGTTTCTTTTAGCTGCTTAGTTGTTTTTGTATTTTATGATTTATGTTAAGTGGCTGCTGTAACAATATATTAAAGACAGCGTAAAGTGAATTCAGACATTTTCTTCTAAACACATTAAATAGGTCATAAATGTATTTCTAAAAAAGGTGTAAAAAGCATTTCAACCATTTAGATTTGAATTGTGGAGCTAGGCTTCACAAACTGTGTTTCAAGATTTCTGTGTTTAGGATTTAGTGATTAGCATAAACCCGCCCCTGCTGCTGTAGAGGTATAAATACATTCAGCACACACTACTAACCTACTACTACAGTCTACAGTTAGCCAGTTAGCTGAGTTAGCCGCTGAGCTAGCAGCCGAGTTAGCCACCGTGTTAGCAGCTGAGTTAGCCGCAGAAAGGTCTCAGACGTAGCGTCCATGTTTCTGGTAGAGGTGGTGACTTTGATTGACAGGTGACACTTGGTAGGGGGCGGGGCTTCAGCGTTTGGGAGCAGAGAAAGAGGCTGATTTTTACACAACTTTGAAGCCTAATTTCATATATTTGGTGATTTTTTTTAACCATTCAAATTTGGCAGGGTGGTTAACAACACTTTTCTGAGGTATGTCAAACTCAGAACACATATTTATTCTGACTTTACACAGACTTTAATAAAGTACTCTACTTACCCAAGAGACTTGCTGTCTAAGTTTCATGGCTGAGCCTAATTATCATGGAAACTGTTTAAACCACAATGTTCCTCCTCACTAAGAAATAATATGGAATAACAGATATTACTACTAACACAAAGTTGCTTTTCCTCTCTAATTGGCTCAACATTAATACTGTATTTCTACTAGATGTATTTAATGAGCAGGGCAATCTCCTGTCATATGAATTCACTCCTCAGTTTCCAGTTCTCCACACACTGTTTTGAAATGATTGAAGCCACAATTTGATTTCTTTTTAACCCTCCTGTTGTGCTCCTGGGTCAAATTGACCCTATCTCTTTTGACTGTTCCTTCCTTCCTTCCTTCTCTCCTTCCTTCCTTCCTTCCTTCCTTCCTTCCTCATTCCTTCTTTCCTCTCCTTACTTCCTTCCTCTTTTCCTCCTTCCTTCTTTCCTTCCTTCGTTACTTCCTTCCTTCCTCATTCCCTTTTTTCTCACTTCCTTCCTCTTTCTTTCCTCCCTTCCTTCCTTCCTTCCTTCCTTCCTCCCTCCCTCTTTTCCTCCCTTCCTTCCTTCCTTCTTTCCTCCTTTCCTCCCTTCCTTCGTTCCTTCCTCATTTCCTTCTTTCCCCACTTCCTTCCTTCCTCTTTCCTCCCTTCCTTTGTTCCTTCCTCATTTTCTCATTTTATTCGTTCCTTCCTTCCTTCCTTCCTTCCTTGACCTGATCACAACAGGAGGGTTAAATGGCTTCAGATCTCAGATACAGTCTATGATATTTATTCACGTTTTCAAAAATTGTTTTTATGGTTATTTCTTTGTTAATCTCTCGGTTTATACTTTCAAAGTCAAATCAAATCTTTGTCATGAGCACAGGAAACAGTCAGATGCACTGTACTATGAAATTATGACCTCAGGCTCTCTTCCTGCCTCCATAGACGAGATAGATAATGAAAAATAGTTTAATAAAACTATGAAAACTTAAACATAGGCCGAGTATAACTGCAGTCAGGTATTAACTGAGGAGTTCAGTGTGTTTCAGTGTTTCATGTAGCGCTGCACATAGAGCACCACAGCCTAATGATAATCATGATTAATTATTTCAATTTAAGATGAAGCACAACTACAATAGGCATGATTAGACGATCATAGACAACAAGATATACTGTGAATAAATGCTAAAAATAATAAAATGACTCATAGCCCCCCCTCCCTCCTCCTCCCTCCTCCATCTCGTTGTGGTTAGTTTGATTGTTCCCGACAGTAATGCAGCATTTTAGGAAAGAATAGCTCCAGAAAGGCCAGAGGAGTTTGAGCAGAGAGGATGTGATTATGTTTTATATTTATTTGTGTATTTATGTTGACGTGAAACTGTGGCAGGGCAGATTAATGACCTCTGATCTATTTAATTTGATTTAATCCAAGTAGATAACAGCTGGTATGAGTGTGTGTGTGTGTGTGTGTGTGTGTGTGTGTGTGTGTGTGTGTGTGTGTGTGTGTGTATTCTTTTTTATTAGACAATCAGAAAATTGGTTTCTAAACATTTCTTGTTCTATAAAGAGAGTATTGTTCTGCAGTTGTTGAATCGTGTTGGTTTTAAAATAAAATATGTAAATCAGAACATGTTTCATGTCTGGATGAATTCCTTAAGCTGATGCTATCAGACCAGAAACTTTCTGCAAAGCTGCCTTATTCAGTCAACCTGTGTTTTTCATCAGATAACGAGAAGATGAAAACTGATGTGAAATAAGTTTGACTGAAATAATGAACAATATATCGGTTTTGGCTGGATTTGACATAATCTACATAATCTGATGTTTTAAAAAACCATCAGATTATGAAAATGTCAGTTTTCATTGACTGAATACTAAAACAGTTATGGTTTTCTTTGAAGCCCACATTTATAGAAAACTAAAACTTCACTTTAAAAAAAGAAAAAAATGATGGTGAGGTTGATTAACCTTCGTGTCGTCCTCCCGGGTCAAATTGAACCGTCTGTTTTGACTTTTTGCCTTCCTTCCCTCCTCCCTTCCTTCCTTTCTCCCTTCCATCCTTCCTTCCTTCCTCCTCCCTCCCTCCTACCTTCATTCTTTTGTCCGTCCTTCCTTCCCTCCTTCCTTTTTTCCTTCTTTTGTCCGTCCTTCCTTCTTTCCCCCTTCCATCCTTCCTTCCATCCTTCCTTCCTCCCTCCTTCTTTCTTCCTCCCTTCCATCCTTCCTCCCTTCCTCCTTTCCTTCCTTGACTTGAGGACAACAGGAGGGTTAAATGTGATAAAAACTAAAGAAGAGCATTTGATACAGGAGTAAAACTAAAACTGAATAAAAAAAATAGCCCCACACTAAGCTCTACAATGACTACATCATTTTGCTTGTTCTACAGTAGTATGTGGTGTCTTTGGTTTGTGTGACTAATTGTACAGTTCAGTCTTTCACAACAAAGCATAAACACCTACGGCACCCACATGGCTAGCAGTGACCCAGCTGGTCAGCGTTGAACTCTTCTTCTGGTCGCTCTGCTTCTGAAAAAGACATGAAAAGCTCCTTCTGCTGTGACAGGAAGTTCATATCCTGGCAGGCAACGTTATTCTACTGAGAACCTTCAGAACCTCGACGGCCTCCAGTTCATAGTCCTCTGCCTGGATTCTGTTTCTGTATCAAACATGTGAGCTAGCTTCATGATGTATTGAGCTTCTTGTTTCTTTTCTTCCTCTCTGAGCCCATCAGTGAGCCTCCGACTGTCAGCAGAAAGCTTCTCTGTGCTTCTCCGTTTCTGGAATAAGATTTTAACAGTCTCCAGTTTGCTGCTTTCTGCCTCCTCCATCTGTTTCCTCTCTCTCTGGAGCTGGTGGTCCAACTCTTCACAGACCGCCTCCACCAGCTCAAAGTCCTTGAGGGTTTCAGCATCTGTTTGGATCCTCAGAGTATTTGCTGCAGCTCCAGGACTTCACAGTGACGTTGGTCCTGTTTAGTTTTCTCAGATCTGAGCTCAGCTGAAAGCAGCCGAACTCTCCTCTGAAACGCTTCACAGGAGGAGCCTCAGGTCCAGTTTGGTTTGGTTTTATTTATTCTGTAAAGCATTTTGTAATATTGTTAAGAAAAGTGCTATATATATACTATTATATCATTATTCTCCTCTGCTGACATCACAGCTTCATAGTGCTGTTTTATCTCCAGGTTCTTCAGCTGAAGAGTCTTCAACCTCTCTGGAAAGGGATTTTATCTCACCCTGATAGATCTTACAGAGGTCACTGTGCAGATTTTTGGCTTTTATCTGAAACTTAAAGTTCAGTTGCTAAAAATGCTCGTCTGTGATAAAACACTATATATGTTGTGTGACTCTCCTACATACTGTAGAAATGTGACTGAACTGAATATTCTCAGCTATCTCCTGTAAACTCTTGAACATTATAACATTAGAAAACTAGCAGTGAAAATAGAAACTAAATGCAATGAACAATGCAAACTCACTCAGCTTCAATTTTCACAGTGTCCTGTTCAGTTTGACTTCTTGAGATAACATGCTAATTCCAGTAGGTGGCAGCAGAGCGGATGTCGGCTGCTGCATAACACATTTTCTAGAAAGAAGAAGAAGAAGAAGAAGAAGTTGTTCCAGGTAGAAAACGTTACAACCTAATAAGAGAATATTTTGACTACAACCTCGTAGTAGATGAAAGAGTGATGGGAACATTTGTGGGATAAAAGCTAAAAGACAAAAATGCCACTAATGTGAAAGTCCAGATTGGAAGCAGGAGACAGCTATGGTAAGCTCACAGTCAGACACACAGCAAACCAAACCTCAGTGTTATTAGTATTATTTAATCCTTTTTAGCTTCTACAAATCAAGGTTTTCCTCCTAATACCTGAAATTTTAAAAAACTAAACTGAGAAACTAAATAAAATAAAAACTAATTTAATAACCCTGCACCAGAGATGGTTCAGAAAATGTTGAAATGCATTGGTTACACAGCATATCATCATTATTCCCACCTCACAAATATCTTTAATTGGATCCTTTTTTCAGGCTGAAATGCTTAAAACACATGAGTAGTGTGGGCGTTGATACTTTTGTGGCAAGAATCAAACAAAGTATGGGCAGACTACACTAGTAGGTCTAGCTCCCACTAACTTTAATTAAGCAACATTTCCATCATCATGCATTGTCATATCGCCATCACAAAGCAGGACAAGCAATATATAGACACACAAACACATTCATCACTCAGGTGATTGTGATCTGCATGATTGAAGAGTCAATGTGCTCTCAAGCTGGACCAATCAGAGCAGGATAGGGAGACACATGCGGCTCGGAAAAGGGCAAAAACAACTTGAGTAAAGCTTATGTGGTCAGTTCCTCATCATCATTCATGAACATGTTGTCATGCATTGATGAGGATTAATTACCGGCTCAGATTGACACCGCTCACAGCTCGTCTGTCTGTCTGTTGTCCTCGAGTCAAGGAAGAAAGGAAGGAGGAAGGAGGAAGGGAAGGAAGAAAGGAAGGTAGGAAGAAAGAAGAAAAGGAGGAAGAAGGAAGGAAGGATGGAAGGGAGGAAGAAGGGAGGAAAGGAGGAAGGAACAGGGAAGAAGGAAGGAAAGGAGGGAGGAAAGGAAGGAAGGAAGGATGCAAGGGAGGAAGAAGGAAGGAAGGATGGGAAGGAGGAAAGGAAGGTAGGAAGAAAGAAGGAAAGGTGGAAGAAGGAAGGAAGGACTGAAGGGAGGAAAGGAGGAAGGAAGGTAGGAAGAAGGAAGGAAAGGAGGAAGAAGGAAGAAAGGATGGAAAGGAGGGAGGAAGGAAAGAAGGAAGGAAAGATGGAGGAAAGAAGGAAGGAATGAAGGTAGGAGGAAAGAAGGAAGGGAGGAAGGCAGGGGGAGGAAATAAGGAAGGGAGGAAGGACGGAGGGAAGGAAAGAAGGAGTGAGGGAGGAAAGAAGGAACAGTCAAAATCGACGGGGTCAATTCGACCCGGGAGGACGACAGGAGGGTTAAATGATGCCCCAAAACTATTAGAGTAATATCCAAGTTAGAAAAAATGATTGGGAATGTAAGCAGTGTGTGTTAATATACTGATACATGTTTTATTCTTACAGCTCCGGCTGTTTGCAGGAGGCTGCAGGCTCAGAGCAAATCAAAGAGCAATGTCTTTATTCCAGACTTAGCTGCAGGCGAGGTGAAGCCCAACTCAATACAAGTAAACAAAACAGAGCAGAACAAAGTTAAACATCCAACACATTTGTACTGAACAGCAAGACTTAAATACTAAACTGAATAAATGAAACAATTAGAAACAAGTGGCAGAAAACAAGGGCATGCTGGGAAATAATTGGCTGGGGGGAAAACACGCATGGAGGAGGACGAGTGTGGAGGGAAAAGAAAACACGAAAAGCCTTAAAGATAGCTTCTCTGAGCCGAGGACACATCAAGAACAGAACAGAAGGGAGGAAGGAAGGAAGGAAGAAAGAGGGAAGGAAGGGAGGATGGAAGAAAGAGGGAAGGAGGCAGGAAAGATGGAATTGAGGAAGAAGGACGGAAGGACAGAGGAAAGAACGGAGGAAGGAACGGTAGCAGGGAGGAAGGGAGGTTTTCATGTGTCATGGATGCAGTCAGTGTCATTTCATGTCGTGTTCTTGTTTGTTTGTATCATAAGTTTCAGCAGTTGTGAGAATTTGGTCTTAAACTTGAGAATCTAGGAAACTGTTTCAGATCGTCAACTTTTGTCTCAGCCTTCTGCTCTAAGTCATAATTTATGAGGTAGGTACAAACTGTGACACAAATTGCGTCCCTTGGCTGCAAAGAGTTTCACACCTGCATTGATTTTAAAAATGAAACATTGCTGCAACCTGTGAAAGAGCTTCACCTTGCTCATCAGGACATTTTCAACTCACTGTTCCCTCCAGCTGCCCACACGTGTATCTCTGAGGCAGGAAGGAACATTAATATAAAAACTAAGCTCTGTCTGAATCAAAAAGCCCCACTTTAATCAGAAGGTGATGCCAGGAATATTACAAATTCATGTCCGACAGAGAGAGTAGGAAAGGTTTTTGTATCATCTATCAATCCATTTATTAAGCACTTCTTTTTTTTCTCCAACTATATAACTTCCTCGTACAAGAACAGACTCCATCCATGGTAAGTCCATTCCGGGTAAAGCGCTCTCACTGGATATAAGCCAGCAGAGCATTTCTAAAATAGCACCAATTGTTTGTGATTGATGCGGTGAAGCTGCCAGCAGTGAGGCTGATGGACCTGCGAGCTGCCGGCTGCTGTGTTTTTCAGCTCCGGCTAAACAGGAGCAGAGCCACAGGAGGGAGGAAGTAAAACATTTTCTCTTGTAATGCTTTGAGGAAGCTTTAAACTCTAGCGAGAGACTTTAGTTCAATTCTGCTCTGGGGGCTTATTTATAAAAAGAGTGCGTAGCATCCAGACGGGGAGTTCCAGTCCTCTGAAATGTGGAAGTAACTTAGAACTGCATTCTATCAAAAGGCCACCAGGGGGCGACCGTCTCTATACAAGTCAATGGAGAATTCACCAACTTCTCACTTGATTTCTAACCTCAGTAAACGTTTTCAAAATGTGTTTATGGTCTCAATCGCTAGTTTAAAGTCTTCTTCAATGCAGTATGATGTTCATTTGGGACATTTTGGCCTCCCTGATTTTATATGTGACGATAAAGCAGGGTATGCATTAGGGCGTGGCTACGTCCTGATTGACAGGTTGATTGACCAATGTCCTCCAGATCCAGCCCTCGCAAACATAGCAACCTCCCCGCTCCGCCCATGGCTCCACCTCATGCCCATATAAGTAGAATCCGTGTTTTTATTTTTCCCAATTAATTTTCAAGATGGCGCTGCCTAGATTCAAAACTATTGGCTTCCGAGCAGCAGTCCACAAAACAATGGGTGATGTCACGGATGTTACGTCCATTTCTTTGATACAGTCTATGGTAGCATCCATACTAAAATGTTTCCTTCATATAAAGGCTGAACATGGGATGCACCAATAAATAAACTGATTTATAATGAATGCTACACACGAATGCACATATTTCTCCCTTCAAGAATCAAGGTCCACCTGGAAATGTGCGCAGGTTGATAAACCAGATTAAATTATTAATGGTTGATGCATTATGAATATTGATGTACATGTGTTACTTTCGCTGGACCAATCAGTCCCTGTGTCTTGAGACCCCTGACCAATCACTGTAGAGAGTCAGAGTATCGTCACCTGCATTCAACAGCTGAAGAGGAAAGACTGCAACAGCCTTGAATAGACTTTAACTGTTTTATTACTTTTCAGACTTCTTAAAGTTATGTGTGTAATGCAAAACAACCATATAAGACTCATTTTCTCAAATACAATAAATACTGTATTCATTTATAACTATTCCTGCAGTCGTTACTCTAATTTAGACCATAAATGAGTGCAGGTGGTGACGATGTGTTGGTGAGGTGACTGGAAAAGGTAGTGTGTGTGTGTGTGTGTGTGTGTGTGTGTGTGTGTGTGGCAGCCACTGCGGTGTTTCCAGCTCTCTCTCTGACAGCACAGTCATGTTCACTGCAGTGATTTTACACAAAAAAACTACACGGAAACTGAAAGCATGATTTCTTGGCAACCGAGAGGTGAAGAATTGAAGACAATCAGACCAAAAGTCGATTCCCGATTTGGCTGATTTATTCATGCATGAAAGACAAAACACTGACAAGAGAGTCAGGCTTTCTCTCAGAACAAAGGAGAGTTCACGCTTATATAATCCTGAGTGTGTACATAATGTGTCTTCTCCTCTGTAGGTGTCTATGTGTGTGTCTCTATGTAAACATAAAGTGACTATATACGCATCGTTTGACTCTAGCAGATGTGGAGATGTCGAAGCTGACAGTCCTTTGCAGGCATCACAAGACCTTTTCACCTCAATCTACATGTCAGTGACCCTCACAATAACAGTTAGATGTCAGTAGATGTGCTTCTTGCAAATATAGCATTGAAAGGATAGCGAACAGTAGCTGGAACACAAAGAAAGAGCAAACAACCAAACATAAGGAAATATCAACTACCAGAACTAAACAGAAACTGAAAGAAGATGTCAGTAATGATCACTCTGTTCTGCAATGTAATCTTGGTTTTGTACAACTGCTGATGAAAAGTAGTTGAGGTAAAAAGGAATCAGTTTATATTCATGTTGAATATCAGGGTAATACAGACGAGCCTCTCCTGCATCCTGCCACCTGCCACATCCTGCCATCATTCATTTGTGCAGCTGCTCCACAGCCGACCCCCCCCCCCCCCTCCCCCCTCCTCGCTCTGGTGAGGCAGCGCTGATGAAATGTTGAGTGGACTTTGATCTGAGATTTGAGTTGGATTATTATTCTTTTTTTTTTTATAATTTGAAAGGTGCTTATGGAGTAGTTATGGCTTACTGGCAGGAGGACAATCGACACCGCTGGTTTGAATGTTTATGATAATGTGGATTTATAATTAGAATTTTATATGAAAGAAATGAGAGGAATGATTATACAGCCTGGCTTCAATTCAACACCTCATCATCTGCGTCACCAGTCTCCAAAATGTTCGCTCACATGGGTCAGAGTTTACGTACATGTGCACACTTTCTTTGTAGAGCTTCGCGGCTAGCAGATGGTAAAAGTTTTTAAAAAGCATCTATTGGTGGTCACTTAGCAACTGCTTCACAATGATTCATCTATGTTTTCTCCTGCCTCCAGTGGGTAAATGTTATCTAATATGGACTCGGCGATTGGGTGGAAAATTGCCAAATCTGTTAACATCTCTTGGGTTTCAAATCTTCTGCCCCAGATCTAGTTATTTTTGGCGTGTGGTAGCTATAGTATATATAGTACATATTATACACGTACTGGAAAAATACGGCCTTTGGCTCACAGACAATAGTTGTAGGCAGCGATTTATCAGTATTCATCACGTTTTTGTAATTAGACATGATTTATAAGAGAGTTATGACTGAAATATATGCACACACGCACACACACACACACACACACACACACACACACACACACACACACAATATAAATCATTTAAATATATAATTCACAATTAGAGTTGCAGGAGACAGACAAAACGCCTCTGCCTTAAAAGGGAATCTTTATCAATAATCCTTTATTACTGAACACAAATACATATATTTAGAAAAGGATTATAACTTCATGATATATATTACATATTTATATTTTTATGTCTGGTATATTATTTCACTAACAAAGACCACAGCAACAAAGATGTGTGTTTGAAAGGATTTATTGGATAGTATTGAAGTAGGAGAGTTGGATTGAGGGTCCAGGGGAAGAGATGAGGAATGAAGGTTGAAGGGTTTAGGATAGATGAAAGGAGGTGTATGGTGCTGTATACATTTAGTTTTTGACAGTATGTGAGAATACATTGTGTGTAAAACTTCAGAGGTAGCGATAATGTTCAAAACTCTTTTTTTTGAGCTTATTTTCCAGCTCTGAGTATTTCCAATGTTGTCCTGTTTACAGTCGTGACTCATCTTGTCCTCGGCTAACCCGGAGCCTTGTGTCACCTGAATGAAACAGGACACTGAAGAAATGAAAAGAACAGGAGGAGGATTTTTTTTCAAGGCCAAAACTGGCAAATTGGAGTTGAGACCAATCAGAGTTTTGGAAGCAGAGACTGTTGATGAGATACTAGATAGATTGGGTCTGTCTGAACAAGCTGCTGGTCAGTCCAGCTTTGACTTCCTGACAGCTTCTTTCGCCCCCACATGATCAGGCTTTAGTCTTCTTTCATGAAGCTGCAGACTGATCTGCAACTCCATGGTCTACAGCAATCTGAGGAAAATAGAAGAGATAATGAGGTAAAATGATGGATTCTAAAGTCTCTCTACCATTTGGCTACAAACACTTTTATTATGAAGTTAAATGTGGCTTTTATGACACCAATGTGCCTGTAAATAGCAGCTTTTCTCTTCACTCTTTGGAAAATGCTGTCTGGATGAAAAAAACTGAAGTACCATCAGACCTTAATGCCCTTTTTCTATACCCGAAATATATATATATAAAAATCTAAGTGTAATAAGCACTCATGCACCCCTGAGAATGAACCCTCTCTATTTTGGACACTCTGCAACCTTTCCTCGTTCATGTCGACGTCTGTGTTTGACAGCAACAACCAAACCAGCATCTAATGGGTCCGCAGTGACATTTGCAGCTATGTTTACATGTTATTTAATGTGCAACGGGGGAAAAGAGCAGTCTAGAAAGCAAAGTCTGCACTTTTGCTCGGTGCAATTTGGTGTCTGGTGGCTTGTTCAACAACATCAGATGCAGGACAAGACGTGTTCATGTTAGATAAGGAGATTGTCAGGTTCAGGCAACCTAAAACACTTAAAAATATCAAACAAAGGAGAGAAGACAACAGGATTAGAGTTTTTACTTGCAAGGAGAACGGACAGATCTGCTCAGTTAAGATCTCCAACCCGCTCTGAGCAAATCTTGCCGAACCCTTTCTTTTTATTGCTTTAAGGGAGTCCCTAATTTACATAGTCATTTTTGCTCTAAGGAGTAGGGGTCACACATCGGTCACAAATAGGTCACTGATCGGTCGCTGGTCTGCCTCGGATGGACACACACACTTCAAAGACATTTTGATAAGGGTTCCAGCTTGGCCATAAATCTTCAGATAGTCGTCCTGTGCAGGATCACAGGTTGGTCACAGATCTTCAGATAGTCGTCCTGTGCAGGGTCACAGGTTGGTCACAGATCTTCAAAGAGTCCTGAAAAACAACTTTAAAAAACAGCATGCTTGTACACTATAAAGACTAATGATTATAGAAAGGGGTAAATATGGGATAACTTATATACAATAATTCCAACAGAGATTTTAGAAGCAAAACTAATGCAGCTTGTGTGGTGTAGCAGGATGCAATCAGGCTCAGTGTGACCGTCGTTATCGCTTTAATGTCATTGTATTTGAGATTTGATTGGCTGTATTGACGTATGACTTCATCAGCAGATAATAGAATAGTTCTACATGAAAACACCATGACACCAGGGGGCGCCGTCATGAAACTAGAAAATATAAAATATACATTTCTCCCTTTTGGTTTCTTATTTTTTCTCAAAGGAGAACACAGGACACGTCATTCAGAGAGAAGATATGTTGTTGTACAGTGTAGTTTAATATTTACACACATCTAGTGATGGATTTGGACACACCATTAGTGATAGTACCTGGTATTTCAACTTCAGCATAGCACCTCACCATAGCAACCCAAATGGGAGTAATAAGTTCCCAGCCGATGTCCAACAAGCATCAGAGCACGACTTGTTCCTCATGATCCACATCCACCTGGAGGCCTTTTCTGCTGCCTTGGTGGCTTTACTGATGGTTTGTTTTCTTTGCACAGTGATCTCCCTGCAAATCCCTCATTACTATTTCACTGGGCATGCACCGTGCTCACCACTCTGTCTGTGGTATACCCCCACAAGTTCTGCATATTTCCTCCTCTTTCTCTCGTTGGCCTCCTCCATTCACTCCTCCTAGGGCACCGTGAGCTCCAGCAAGACCACCTGCTTAGTTGTTTCAGAGCTTAGCACAATATCAGGTCTGATGATGGGCTTCACAATGTTCTCTGGGAATCTGAGTTGTTTCAGTTGGACTGAGGTATATTTCTTTATGTTTAATCAGAATTGTTCATATCGCAGGGAAGGTGATTGGCTAGTCACAAAAACAGCTCTGCAGTATATTTAATACAGCTGTACTCAGGAAGGCCAGACAGATATCTGGAGATGTTTCTCACCCACTACTTGCAGAGTTTGAGTTGCTGGCTGTTTACTCAGGGCCTCGAGGATGAGCAGCAAAATATATGAGGTTTTTTTTTTTATCCCTTATGCCATCCAAGCACTGAATGTAAAATGAATGCACTACAAACTCAAGTTATTATTCTGGCTTTTAACAAGTTTTAACTTATTACAATGGTAGCTGATGTTTTCCTGCCTCTTTGCACAATTTGCAGTTATTGTCTGTTTTTCATGTTGTATAGTGTTGGTGTATGTTTTTAGTGTCTTCATGATATGGTATGTATTGTTTGTATTTTTAATGTATTGGAGAAATTCAACAGGAAACACAAGAAGCATCATCTCTAAAGTTCAGAAATTTAGCAGATACTTACCTCTCTCATCTATCACCCGTTATATTCTTCCAAAACCATTGTATTATTCGGTTTTGTTGTGGTTATATTTCTATTTGGCACATCTGGGTCTGCATGCAAGAGCCCATTAATCCAATGATGTGTTCCAATTTAAACTAGTCTTCATCCAGCTGTGCTCTTTGAACACAGGTGGTGGACGATTCATCCAGATGACAGGTGTAGTTATTTCAGTTGACAGCACTCTCCGGTTGAGCGTGGTAAGAGGACAGTCAACAGTCAGAACAATAATAATATTTTTAAATTGAATTTCAAGGATGAGAGATTTCGCAAATTTAAATGAAACCCACCAATCTGCAGTATATTCACGTATTTGCTCTCTCTGCACTTGTACCTGGTCAACTACCAATGGCCAACGGCTCTTTTGCACTCAATTGCCTTGACTCGCTTGTAAGTCTGTTTCGGTAAAAGCATCTTCCAAATAGCACAATGTTCAGTAAATGTAAAATGTAACAGGAGCATATTCAAGCTGCATCTCCCAGGGGGAAAATAAAATGCTAAAGTTGAGTGCAGTGATGCTTTTAAAGAACATATTGTTGTATAGACTGACTTCCAGCAGACTCACTAGAAACTGTTTAGACAATTTGGTTCGAAAGGAACAATAATTGGTACTTGGACCACTTCACTGCTCTGCTGATTCTTCAGACAGCGGTACAATTAAGAGAGTCCAGTAAGAGATTCATGAGACTATTATTAAAAAGAAGTGCTATTCTGGTTCAGCATGTTCAAGGATTTAAAAAAAAAAATGTAGTGATGGGTCTCTACCTTTAGAGAGAGAATGAACTTTAAAAAAGACTGAAAATGCATCTTATTAAAGACTGTATAAAGTGAATTCAGACATTTTCTTCTAAACACATTAAATAGGTCATTAATGTATTTCTAAAAATGGTGTAAAAACCATTTCAACCATTTAGATTTGAATTGTGGAGCTAGGCTTCACAAACTGTGTTTCAAGATTTCTGTGTTCAGGATTTAGTGATTAGCATAAACCCGCCCCTGCTGCTGTAGAGGTAGAAATACATTCAGCACACACTACTACTACTACAGTCTACAGTTAGCCAGTTAGCTGAGTTAGCAGCAGAAAGCTCTCAGACGTAGCGTCCATGTTTCTGGTAGAGGTGGTGACTTTGATTGACAGGTGACACTTGGTAGGGGGCGGGGTTTCAGCACGCCCACAGCGTTTGGGAGCAGAGAAAGAGGCTGATTTTTACACAACTTTGAAGCCTAATTTCATATATTTGCCGATTTTTTTAATCATTCAAATTTGGCAGGGTGGCTAACAACACACTTTTCGGTGGTATGTCAAACTCAGAACACATATTTATTCTTACTTTACACAGACTTTAACATGATGAATAATTGACTAATCTGTTATAATAACTATATTTTGTTGTTCATTTTTCTTTCTTGCTAACCTCATTATTTGTTTTTCTTGTATGAGTCTGTCTGAATATTGTTGTATATGATCTGTGTGGACCCCAGGAAGAGTAGCTATTACTATTTATAATAGCTAATGTGGATCCTAATAAACTAGACAGTGAGTAATCCTGCATGGCCATAAAACACATTTAAAAACCCTTTATCAGAGCTCATTTAAATTCCTGTTGGCAGATGATATTATTTATTGTCCATTATAATATTTGTCTGCCCTGTGGAGCATAGCTTGCATTTATATGTTTCTGAATGATGTCTTTTTATGCTTGCTGCAGCACAAATTGCTTACTTTGGAGCAAATAATAAATTGAACTTTAACACGTTTTGCAGCGATTGTCAGTTTGACTGGCACTTTACACGAGACAATTAATATGAGTGTTGTGTGTACTGGGTGAGATGAATGAATGATATGAATCATCATACATTACATGTGGGTGTGTTAGAAGCTGTGATAATCACGGACAATCACATGAGCTATTTTCATCACCTTGAAACACAGGGCTTTTCCCATCATGATGCACTGATGACAGTTTGTGAATCCTGCAGAGAGTTTTTCCCTCAGAGGAAACTTGTTGCTGTGAAGGACGTAAAAAGCGTCAAATATGAATATGAAATCATGGGTTCATAAAGTTATATTGTTATAAGTTATACAGTTTATTGGTAGCAAAAAATATACTTAAAAGAGCAGAAGATGAATTTACTTCTCTGGACACATTAATGTCCAGTATTCACCATGCTTTCTCTGCATCATAATAATCCAAACAATAACCATCTGCCATAAATAATGATAGTTTGGGAAGGAAGTCGTTGCTTGTTTAATGATGATGCGACATATACGTGATCCTGGTGTTCATTTTTAAAATATCACACACTGTGGCGCTCCAGGAGACACTGGCCACATCTGTTGATTTGCATTAAAAACTGCACAGAATAATGAATCATGACCGTTAACTTTGATGTGCATAAAAGTACAAAGGCTTCAGTACCGGTGCTGGTTGCAGCAGGTCTGATGTGCATAATTGTGTCTTGGCAGGTGGAGGCAGCTTTCTAATTAGAGACTGCAGATGGGGAGATTTCTTACCACCTGCTGATGGATTTACACACCACGATAAAGAAAAGGACATTTAAATTGTAAAGGACGCCGACTGTTGTGGAATACAGATGCTGGTAAGAATCACTCCTTAATCTTTATTTAGTCTCACAGGGATTTGTGTATACCATTACCAAAAAAAAGACAGGTTGTGTTGCTTTAAGAGAAGCTGAATGTACCTTAACCAAGTAAAGCGACAAAATATAACAGCTCTGAGCAGGTAAGTGGTGGACACAAGATTACAGTGTGTTGCTGGATGTAATAATAGACAATTTGGCCGCTATGTCAAATTGGTTTCAAAGCCTAGCACAGGTTTGTTGGATTGGCATTGCCACACCCTCAACTGCACCACTCCTGCCCCTGTGGCACTCAGCCTGTCACTTAGAGACCAAATGGATAAAGTCGAGGAAATCACCAGAGCGCTACAGGAAAACGGCAGTTCACTGATGTCACTGTGCATTGTGCAAGATGTCAGAATGAAAATGTGTCCAATTATACTGGGCAGATTTGACAGTGGAATAGGACATTATGTAATTATGAGGAGGACAAGATGCCATTTTAAGGAATTTATGGTGGTAATTGTAGTTTTTTTCCCCCATATGCATTATTCTAGAGCAGAGTATTAATACATGCCTGGAGGGGATTTAACCATAAAATCATGCTCCATAACTATACACTCCATTTTTACAAACACAGAAACATGCAGGCAGAAAAACTTTAAGATGAAATCCTCATCCTGATGAACTCCCGCCACACTCTAATGAATACTCTAACTCTGTCTGGAGGAAAGAAAAGTAAAATAAACCCATCTATTACATGGTCTTGTTGCCCCCATTTAACTGGAAATCGCTATAAACCCTGTGGCAGAATATTTCAGTCTTCTCGCCAGGGACTCAGCACTAACATTTGTGTCATTATGGTGCATTAGGTTTGAGGATAATGATGTGGAATGGATGTTTCAGCCTTAGAGGAAAATAATGTCACACCACAGTCGGATCATATGTAGCAACTGTAGGATAGTTTGCTCTCAGGGTGAAGAACACCAGACGCAGCAGGCATCAGGATCTGCACATTAATTTAGCATGTAGCACAGTCAGGACACAGATGCACAGAGGTAGACTCGCTCAGTCCCCTGCAGTGTCAGGAAATATGCAAATGAGGGAAAAACCAATGGAAAAACTTATCAACATGTGAGCAATGATCTATCGTTACGTTTCCACCATAGACTGTATAAAAGAAATGGACGTAACATCCCTGATGTCACCCATTGGTTTGTGGACTGCTGCTCGGAAGCCAATAGTTTTGAATCTGGGCAGCGCCATCTTGAAAATTTCAGGTGCATGCTGGGAAAAAAACAAACACAGATTCTACTTATATGGACATGAGGCGGGCCCAGGGATGGAGCGGTGAGGTGGCTATGGTTGCGAGGGCTGGATCTCGAGGACATTGGTCAATCAACCTGTCAATCAGGACGTAGCCACGCCCTAATGCATACCCTGCTTTATCGTCAAATATAAAATCAGGGAGGCCAAAATGTCCCAAATGAACATCATACTGCATTGAAGAAGGCTTTAAACTAGCAATTGAGACCATAAACACATTTTGAAAACGTTTACTGAGGTTAGAAATCAAGTGAGAAGTTGGTGAATTCTCCATTGACTTGTATAGAGACGGTCGCCCCCTGGTGGCCTTTTGATAGAATGCAGCTCTAAGTTACTTCTGCGTTGGCCTCATTTCAGAGGACCGGAGCTCCCCACCTGGAATCTACCTATTATTATAATACACTTCATGTTCTTCTGGTTTCTTCCTCTTTGCCTCGGCATCACTGGACTGAACTGATCAAATCCTGTTCGATCTGTAGTAAAATGAGTCATTTTGCTGAGTTTGTGACAATCAGAAAAATGTATATGCTGATTTACAGACATCTGTTTCACAATGCAAGTCTATGGGTAAAAGTAGTTTTGGGCCCAATAACATCACATTACGTTCTAATTACATAGTTCGACCACTGTGTCAAATTCGCTTCAATGCCTGGTGCTCTTCCCGGGGATTTGGGCTGGAGCTATCCCTGGAAATGTTCCTGTTTTTTTTTTTTTTACAGATTTAAAGTGAAATAATAGTTGACGTGGCAGATGGGGGCTCAAACCCCGGCTCTGCGCTCCACTCTTCACCAGATCGTTCCATGTACAGCACGGTTCATCGCCTCCAGCCCTTTTCAGTCTGTCTGCTCAGCTCTCATTTGTCTCCTGTGTCTACTGAGGATGTCTGTTCACAGCCTTTAGTATTCCTCTACTACCTGCCCCCTGACACACCTCTGTTACCACCGCCTTCCCCGCTTCATTGATCTGAATCTGCTTCACCTACAACTTTGTCTCAACTTTTACAACTCCTCCATGTCTGAATTTAACATGTACTATTATCTCTGGTTTTCTCAGTTTTGCTCACGTTCTCTTCTGCTGATATCCAGACCCACTGAAAGGCTGTTCAGACCGGACACTGTACAATAGTTTATTACAGCATAGCAGTGTGGTGAAACAAATTAAAATATCAAGATAAACTTTATTGTCTTGCCTGGTGGGAATGGAAATTTGTCATTGAAAAAAATAATTAAATAAAAACAACCAATGGAGCAATGGAGTAATACAAAAGATAGTTATTAATAAATACAATGCAAAAGGATATTAAATACAGAATAAATACCAACTCAATACCAGATAGCAGCTCTAATAGATAAAACAAAAAAGACAAACACACACACACACCATCACACCTACAGTCACAGAGCAAACACACAGATTCTCAACAGCACCAGCTTTATCTGGCTGTTACTTGCTTCCATAAGAAACCTAACAGACGCAGGGATAAATTCATTTTTTAATTTGTTCAATCTGCAATGAGGTACTCTGAACCCCCTCCCATGCAGAGGGTAGCAGCTCGTACTCGTTATACAAAATATGATAATGATAAAGGCTCATTTTATTGACCTGACTCAAGGTAGCCTGTTCATAAATACTCAGCAAGGATAAGTGCTCTCTAATGCCAATCATTTTCCATGCAGTGTGAAGTAGACATTTTTTAACTGCACAGTGTAGTAGAGAAATAATATTCATTATAGTTTCATATCCACTTTAGTCTTCTTGAAAGAAAACCTGTACTCTTTGCAATGTCCTTGTGTAAACAATGTCTCTCATAGTGTGTGAAAGTGCTGCAGACTGAGCTCCCATTCAGACTCCCTCGACAGCAGGAAACTTTTAGACTTAGACTTGTACCCTGACAGCCTTGATTCTGACCAGCCAGACGATGACACAGTCGTGTAAAACGTTGAAAAGTTTAGCTTTTGAGTTTATTTCTCTAGGAAACCTTGCTTGCTCTTCTTTGTTGTGCTTAGAAGACATAAACACAAGGCAACAGCTTTCTAAGACATTTTAATGACGATGTGTCTTAAACTGCAAAACAGATTGATGCTTTTGATGTCTTTAATGTTTGACTATTGTATATTGATTGTATTTGTTCATTAAATGAACAAGGGGGGGGGGGGTGTAGAGAAATAATATTCATTATAGTTTCATATCCACTTTAGTCTTCTTGAAAGAAAACCTGTACTCTTTGCAATGTCCTTGTGTAAACAATGTTTCTCATAGTGTGTGAAAGTGCTGTGGACTGAGCTCCCACTCAGGCTCTGATAAGACACCACCTGTGAGGCCTTGTTATGTCTCAGTATAATGGGCTGATTCTCAGAGCAGTGTGGGATGAGAGAGAGATTATAACTTTGTTTTTTTTTGTTAGACAGTCAGTTCTCTGTACTGTACATTACCTTGTGTGTGCTGTATACTGAAGTAGTTTGTGATTTAAATGTGTTTACTGGACTCATGATTTTCTCTCTCACCATTGATTAAGGAAATCTCCATTACAACACAAAGGTACCGAACCATACTGTGATGCCGTACTTCACAGACACAGAAAACAATCAAGAAAGCAATGCAGGAGTGTGTTGGGGAGAAGAGAGAGCTACTCTGGCTTTTATAAATATGCCCTGCTTATCAGGGTGCCAGCTAATCAGAAACCTCCCCTGCAGACAGAACACAGAGGTGAAGAAGAAAATCAATGTTGTTTACTTACATACTACTTTATATTTCTCGAGAACTGCTCATCCAAACTCAGCACTCAACACATCGCTTCTTCAAAACCTCAGCAATATATCAGCCAGGTAGGAAGGAGAGATCCCTTGCATTATATAGGGATTATGATCATTACAGCTAATTAGGGCGCCACTACCAGCTATCAGCCTATTTTTCCTCAGTGGTCACTCACGGTATTGCAGTGGAAAAACCCCTGCAGCCCAAAAAGCATTTTCCGCATAGACCATCACTGTAAAAGAGACGTCTGTAAAAATGGAGATCAATGGAGGTAAAACCTTCCTTGAGGTGAGAAAAGCATTTTTTAAAATCTGTGACGTCATCACAATGTAAAGTCTGTGGGCTGACGGTGGATGTATAGGATCCAGTGTGGGGAAAAACTACTGCATATTCAGTGGGCTGCATAATGTAGAAGTAAACCTGGAAACTAGAAAACTTTGTTGGTGTATGCGCCAGCTGAGCAATTCTCATGGGACTGAGTGGGCGTCCATTTCTTATACAGTAATACATCCATGATACAAACACACACTGATCAGTGGCACTTTCTATTGTGAAACTGGTCAGATATTTACTGATTTACAGACAACACATTATCACACACAGGAAAATATGTTATCTTCATTAAAAAAAAAAAAAGTCTGGCTGATGTCTATAGTATTCTTGTTTTTGACAGACTTTGATCTGTATATACAGTAGTAGGGATGGGAATCTCTCGGCACCTCACGATTCGATTAAATTCTGATTCAGCGAGCTACAATTAGATTCTAACACGATTATTGACGCATCTCAACGCATCACATCCTCATTAATCTTTATTACTGCATGGCTCATTTTTCATCAATATATACAATATAATTAAAAGATATAAGAAGTCAGATAAATACGAACTTCCTTTTTTATTTAGAAAGTACTGAATGTCAACATTCAACATGCATGTTAAACATAAATGTCCCCAAATTAAAATAAGTAGACTAAAATAAGTCAACATTATAGACCTGGTGAATCTCAGCTGCCTGTATGAGAGTAACAAACTGAGGGTTGAGTACAGCTGTTTGTTATCGTGTCTCCAGCAGAGCAGGGTTGTAGAGGAGAGACAGACTGAGCACAGCACTGAGTTATTTTCATCACCTCAGAGTTTCATGCTACAGTGTGTGTTGGCCAGCTGCTCTCGTTAGCTGTGTTGCTCTCGTTAGCTGTGTTGCTCTGCTAAGGTTAGCTGTGTTGCTCTCGTTAGCTGTGTTGCTCTGCTAACGTTAGCTGAGTAACAATGTTGAAAGTTCATAGTAAACTTCACGATCGTCTTGCAAAGGTAATTGTTTAGTTATTCAACCAAAAATGCTGCAGTTGCTTCTTTTTTTAAGATGAACTACAGATTAACTCTTGTGTATGCATCCTATGACTCTGCCTGCGCTGCCTTCACAGTTGTCGTCCGTCAAAATCAAGTTATTAACTAATGTTTAAATAACCAATTCTTGACTTTTGCTAATTGATGCAGAGTCGTCCATGTCCACATCACAATGCTTCGTATAATCGAGAAATCTTCCCACCATTAGTAAATAGGTTAAAATGTCAATATTTCCTATTAAAGAACTTTTGCCTCAATAAAGCTGCAAAAAAGTGTTTGCATTCTTCTCCTGGTGGAAAAACTTGGAGAGCATTTGAACCATTATTGGAAAACTCTCGCTGGAATCAATTCTGAATCAGATCATTTCAGAATTGGCAGCTGATTCAAGAGACACAAAGTCATTAAAAACATTTCTCCAAACCAGAAAATACAGCAGTAAGGGAATTCTGAACATCAGAAAACACAACATCTGAATACTAATGGTGGAGTTATTGATGTCAAAGAATCTGTCCTCACTGATGTACCTGAGTGTAATTGTCATATTATGATAGGGAAAAATGGCACCTTCAGATATCTCATTTTGATAATATTACATGTAGGGCCTACTCTGTCATACATTGAAGAGATTGTCACCAAATATTTGATCAAAGTTGAGCTGTAAGGGAAAGATCTTTTATTCATGTTAGAGCAGCTTTGATGTCAGAAACTATCTTCCTGCCAGCAGAAAATGAACACATGAACATGATATACTGTGTTTTGCTTCTGCTCTGTAAATCCATAAACTATCAGTAAAAATATAATCTTTCATCCTGTCTGCAAAATACTGATTGAAAAAAAAGAGGAGGAAACCAGTTCAGTATGAGTAAAGAGATTAAATGAATTCAAATTGATTTTTATTGCTGACAGAGATTCACTACTTTAGATTAGTTGAGGTATTTTTAAGAGCTGGTTTTTCGCCAGGTCCTTGAACTGAGTTTAAATGGAACAAGCAGAGGCTCCTCACAGCTTCTTCCAGGAAAAAACTTTAATTCCTGCAAAATTAAAGAATAAAGACATCTCTGTATATGTCTAAACTGTGCAGCCACACATTTAAAATTCACGAAACAGAAACAGTAACAGTAACACCTGAACTGAAACAAATGAGCAGAAAGTTGGATTCATACTACTATTTAATTTTTCTTAATAGTCTCCTGATAATTTCCTGCAAGTTGACCCCCAAAGGAACTATTTAATGTCATGTCTTATGTCTCAACTCACACACTGGTTACACTCAATCAATCAATCTTTATTTGTATAGCGCCAAATCACAACAAAGTTATCTCAAGGCACTTTACACATAGAGCAGGTTCTAAACCGAACTCTTCAGGTTTTAACTTTAAAGAGACCCAACATTCCCACATGAGCAACAGTGGCGAGAAAAAACTCCCTTTTAACAGGAAGAACCCTCAGGCAGAACCATAGACTGTAAAAAGAATGGACGTAGTACCCGTGACGTCACCCATTGGTTTGGGGGAGTGTGTTTTGTGACTCTACTATGGGCATTAGGACTGCGCCATCTTGGATTTTAGTGGGCGTGTATTTTCCATATTTGGAGGAGAGGCGGTAACTCTACGGGTCAGCCGGGGTCAGCCGGCCGAGATCCCGCCCACTGAACTCGAATTAACCGCGCCGAACTGAGCTAGCCTGAGGCTAATCAGCTAGGCTAGGCTAACAAGCAGCTACTGGCAGCAGCTACCCGGCAGTCCAGCCTCCAGCACAGCGACCTGACAGCGACTCGACCGCAGGTAACGTTAAGTTCCTTATAAAACAAATATAACAGCAAATATAACTGCAGCACTTGAAATAATGTTTTATTGAGATTATACTACATAAGAGATAAAGTTAAATAAGTCCGCTGGGGACCAAAACTCATCTTAACCCTCAGATCCTGTTAGAAATGACTAACGTCCTCCTGTTGTTTGCAAACACACACCATGATAAAGTTAAAATAGGTATTACAATATTTATTTTTTGTTGGAGCTGGAGCTTCTGGGACTGGTTCTCGTTTTAGTTTTTTTTTTTACGGCAAATGTTGATAAAATGTTAAATCTGGTGAAAATCAGAGACAAAATCACTTCCAGTATCATCAGCCTGATGAAATCCCTCAGCTCGATCCCCCCCAGCGCGCCCCAGGGGGCGTTGAGTCCCCTGGGGGCAGCGCGAGTAGCTTTAGCTACCCCGGGAGCCGCGATACACAGAGAATTATAAGGTGCAGACCATGATGCAGACAGGAGATCTTTAGGAGCATGATGTACCTTGCAAAAGCCACCTCTCTGCAACCTATGAACATTATAGCATGATCACAGCCAAATGAAAAATCTGATGGTCCATAAAATGTGGCAACAGGATCTGAGGGTTAACGTTACTACTCTGTGAAATTACTATGTAGAATAATGTAAAGAAAGTCTGTTAAGCATTTTATACACTTATATATTTTTTTAAAAGAAGTGAGATACAGGGTTCTCACATGACAGGGATAGATAGATGGGATAGATAAATCGACTCAATAGTATATTTAATTGTTAAATTGTGCTCAACTTAAACAGCCTCAGCAATAAAATGCATCATATGCATTGATTCATCAGTGATATCAATCCACAAACATTCTATAACAGTAAAACAGAGAGGGACCGTTTTTACTTTTATACTTAATTGCATTTTGCAGATAAAACTTAATGTTAACACTTTCACAAAAGTGAGGTTTTGAATGCAGGTCTTTGTAGTGGAGTATTTTCACAGTGTGGTATTAGTAGGCTACTTTTACTGAAGTAAGGCATTTCAATACTTTGTACACCACTGGTTACAAAATGTTTGTCTTTCTTTATATTTAGAAAATGGAAAAGAAAGCTGCCCAGGCCCCGGCCAGGCACCGTCCAGCCTCTGCTGGTTGCCCAGACCAGGCCCCCGGCCAGCTTCCACGCCCGGACCGCCCGCAGCAAGGACTACAGCCTCACATAGGGCGCTCCACCAACTGAGCCAAACACTGCCCCTATTTTTTTATTTTATTTTAAAAGTTTATTTATTATTTATTATATATACTGATTGTTTTGTTTGTTCATTGTCTGTTCATTTAAAGAGTACCTCATGTTCAAATAAATAATTTTCATAATTGCACTCCTTTTGTCTTCTACACTTATTGAAAATGTTAAAAATGTCATAGTCAGTTAAAAGGAATATCAACTTAAACTCAAATATTAACCATTAAAGCTCAAGTTTTTACCCACCAATTGCAAAGTGTTACTGAAAATTGTAAAAATTCTCACAACAGTGTTTCTGTTTTTTGACCTTTCCAGGGTGTCCATGGGACCTTAGAAAGTCTTTACAAGTAAATATATTTTTCAAATGTGCTAAATCATATGTCTATGTCTTACCTTTACTAACGGTAGAACTCTATTATGTAGATAATTATCTACCTGCATGAGAAATCTCTCCACATGATTAACTGATTTTAATAAGGTTTAAGATGCATGTTATACATCTAGTTTTAAGAAAGTCAGAAAAAAGAACATTTCTGAGTATCTGTGACAACAGGTGGCAGGCAGACGCTGAGTTCATGCTCAATACAGATTTTATTGAAAGCACAGGGCAGGATTGGGGGGGCTGGAGAGCAGGGTCCAGTTCTGTCTCCTCATGCTGGTGACCCACTTGTCCAGCCTGTCCGGATCACCTAGAGGGAAACTTTAAAATGACACACATAGGTGCTCAGCAACTTATAGATCAGAGGTCACAAACCGTTTTGATACTAAGAGCTATTTGAGGATATGGAGTAATAAAAAGGGCTTTGCTTGATAAAAAGTTCCTAAATAACAAAGTTACACAGTTCACCTTTAATAATAATACCAACAATGAATATAATAAGAAATATATATTGTATTTATTTATGGGTGCTCTGATCTTGTTTTTGAACATTTCTGAAATCAGTATCACCAATACAACACAGATCACTAACCCTAACCCTTATTCATTTAAGTTACTCTTGACACTGTATATAAGTATTATTAAACGAAAGACAATAATAATAATAATAATATTAAATGAAAGATAATACACAACATTATGTATATTCTATATTATATCCCGCATTAAACGGACTCTGAGAACACAAAACACACCACAACAGCAGCTAACATTAGCTGCTCTGGTCATCTGTCATAAAGTCATTATACAGTGCCAAAATCCAGGTAACATATATTTTATACAGTCTATGGGTAAAATAGTACTACGGTTTACTCACCGAAAAAACTGCAACACAGAATCCTTTGTCGGTCGGTTAGTACAATCAACAGCACAACTCGCCATATTGCCAGCTAAAAACTACCCGAAAATAGGCAAACAAACACGGACACCGCAGCGCCTGTCTGCTGGATGTAGCCGCGGACCTCTGGGTGTAGCCTAGCCTAGCCTAGCCCAGCCGATGCTTTAGCATAGAGCTAACTGCTGGCAACAGTCTATGAACCTGTGACTCAACGTAGCCACGCCCTAATTTATGCCAGAATTTTAAGCCTAAATAACACTTAAACAAAAAAAATACAAAAAAATTCACCCCCCCCAGAGTGTTCACTGAGGTGGAAACTATCGGTAAAGACCAAAAAAGTCAAAGGGACCAGGCTTTAAATATGTTTTTTTTAAGCTGTAAAGTCGGCTATTTTAACATGGGGCTCAATGGGAAATTGCTCACTTCCGGGACCAGCCCCCAGAGGCCGCGGGGGGAACTGCAGCTTTTTGAACGCGGAAGTGGTCCTCACTCGGAGAACCCACAACTCCCCCCTTGGGCAGAACCAGACTCAGAAGTGGGCGGACATCTGCCTCGACCGGTTGGGGTAGAGAGGAGAGAAAGGAAGGATAGAGGAGAGAGGCACAATGAAAATCAACAATCAACACTCTGTTATTGCTCCTGTAATTGCACACATTTTGACAGGTTAGTAATTAAATAGATTTTTTTTTTTTTAATAATTAAATGGAAAAAATTATAGCGAATAAGGAAAATGTTAGAGTCAGAGTGTAAGATAGATTAAAAAGACAAAAGAATAGTAAAATAAAAGATGAAGTTTAATGAAGGACATGACGTCAATCTCCATTCGCCTCGGAGAAGGTTAGACTTGATTGCACATTAGTCTATTGGTTGATTGGTGTGATTCATGAAGGATTACTTGATTGCTTCGTACTGTTCATTAGTTAACAAAGAATGATTTGACAGCAGTAATTCATTTAAAAATGTGGAAGTAAAACTCAGAGAGAAGAAACAAGGAAGAGACTTGCAGGTTTCAAACAAAACTTTCGAAAAATGTTCCAAAAAACATGTTTTGATGCTAACCCTCTAGTTTCTTTTACCGCTCACTGATGTATAGTGTACTAACAGCACAAAATAAAGACATCTCTGTATATGTCTAAACTGTGCAGCCACACATTTAAAATTCACGAAACAGAAACAGTAACAGTAACACCTGAACTGAAACAAATGAGCAGAAAGTTGGATTCATACTACTATTTAATTTTTCTTAATAGTCTCCTGATAATTTCCTGCAAGTTGACCCCCAAAGCAGCTATTTAATGTCATGTCTTATGTCTCAACTCACACACTTCTGTTTGAACACTGGTTACACTCTGTTATTGCTCCTGTAATTGCACACATTTTGACAGGTTAGTAATTAAATAGATTTTTTTAAATAATTAAATGGAAAAAATTATAGCAAATAAGGAAAATGTTAGTCAGAGTGTTAAGATAGATTAAAAAGACAAAAGAATAGTAAAATAAAAGATGAAGTTTAATGAAAGACATGACGTCAATCTCCATTCGCCTCAGAGAAGGTTAGACTTGATTGCACATTATTCTGTTGGTTGATTGGTGTGATTCATGAAGGATTACTTGATTGCTTCGTACTGTTCATTAGTTAACAAAGAATGATGTGACAGCAGTGATTCATTTAAAAATGTGGAAGTAAAACTCAGAGAGAAGAAACAAGGAAGAGACTTGCAGGTTTCAAACAAAGCTTTCGAAAAATGTTCCAAAAAACATGTTTTGATGCTAACCCTCCAGTTTCTTTTACCGCTCACTGATGTATAGTGTACTAACAGCACAAAAACCACCACATTTATTATGGTTAACAATCTAACTCCCAGCAAACTATGTATGGGAACGTTATCCACCTGAATGACAATATAAAACAGGACACAATAAAGCAACGAGAACCTATTATAAAATATTAACATTAAAACTGAAGAAGCAGCAGTCTAGCAGTGTCCTCCTCTTATAACTTAAAAAGCTCTTCCCCATGGTATTGCCTTGATTTTTAAATTTTTTAATTAGTTTCCACTAATAGACAATTGATACAGAACAGTGTGAGGGTTACATTAATCAAAGGAAAAAGAGAAAACTAAGGTTGTTAAAAGGAAGGTCAAAAGACAGATAAGATTAGAAAAGAGATACAGATAACAGATTTTCATATATGCTGACACAAAGAAAACTAAAATTAGGATCAGTAGGTTGTTCACAAAGATGATCCATGAGGATAACATTGCAGCGATAGAAACAAACCCTTTACAGCTTTCTTTAAATGTGCAGGTGCTAAATTAAAATAATGTTATGGTAACTCTGAACCTCTGTAGATTAGACCAAACTGTAATCGAGATGTTCGACAGATATGAGGCCTGAGTTTACATTTGTTACAGGTAGAATAGTTATGAAATTGGTGACAGTGGGAATACAATTCATGATAAAATGGAGGAAGGGTCTTGTTCAGAGAGCTGTCTGTAGTTGGTTGACTTGATACATAGTGAGGATGCCTGATCTTAAAAACAAAGGTTGACATGAATGAGTTTGATGCACACAGTAGATTATTCTTTATGCCCATTGGGAATCACCAGAGGCTCCACGATATATTATCACGATACAATATTATTATTATTTTGAATATATTGCGATATGCTGCTATATATTGCAATTCATTACCTTTCTTCACCTGCAAATTACATCCCCAAAGGAAAGAAAACTTTTCAATTTTCATTTGCAATTTCTATGATAAAAGATTGATACTTGGCGTCTGTGTATCAATACAATATTGTCATGCAAAATATCGCAATACTATGCTGTTTTCCTTTTACACCTTTTTTAGAAATACATTTATGACCTATTTAATGGCTCCAAATTGGGGTTTTTAAGCAGAGGATGGACAATGGCATGCTTAAAACTGTCAGGAAAGGAACCGGAGATCAGGGCTGTGGGAAATATCTCCTTAAACAGCTTGGTGGGGATGATGTCTAATGAGCAGGAGGAAGGGTTCATGTGAGAAACTGTGTATTTCTAACTCAGATGATGGGTTGAAAGTGGGTGAAAAGGGCAGAGTTACTATGTTGAATTGTGATTATGGAGGAAGCAGGATGGATTTGGGACCTGATAATCTGCACATTGCTGATGAAATGATGCTGAGAAATTGTCGACAGAGTTTAACGTCAGCTTTAGGAGAAGAGAAGAGGTGGGGTTTTTATGAATCACAGAGTTGATTACTCTGATGAAAAATTTGTGATTGTTCCTGGAAATGAACTGATCTGGCGTCCTTAACTGCTTTCTGGTAGGTTATTATTAAGTTCTTGAGGGTAATATGGGCGGATTCATACTTGTTGGTCTTCCATTGTCGTTCATCTTTCCTGCAGAGTCTTTCCATCTGAGTAGTGCATTGCATTTTTCCTTACTTCTTAGTGTGAATGCACTTCTTACAATTAATATTTTGAGTGCATACGTAATAATTAAGACACAGCAGGAGGGACAGCAGGCATTAGTGTTCATTCTGCTCTTTCTACAACCTATGAGGTGTGACATCTTTGCTAACTACGCAGCCAAAGGACAGTCAAGGTTTAGGCCATCATTAAAATCTTTACCCACATTAATAATAAAACAAAATCAAGGAGGTCATACCTCCAACAGGAGTTAAGCAAAAGGGAGGGGAAAGAAACATGTTTCTAAGTGGAGGGGACCTTTAAGAGCTTTGGTTGAGGGCAACACAAGAGTGAAAGAGCAAGCTAGAGAGAGCAATAGTAGGTGGTTGGTGGGAGTGAAGGGGGTACATGGACTAAATGATCCCCAAAGTAGCAGCCATTCAGGTCGATATGGAGAAACCTGGTTGTTAAAATGGCAGATGGGTATGTCCGATGCCCCAGAAGCAGACATTAACACTGTAGGTTGGGTTGTACTGGCTCCAAGAGAGGTGGATTAGTCAAAGGGACAGGCCAAAGATGCATTTTTGCAATTTCTAACCACATCTTGGATTATGGGCGAAGAACTTACTCTCTAGCTTGTTCTAGCTATCCTCCTACAATGTTGGTTCCTCAGAGATAATTAGTCTATTGCAGATTCCCAGTACATACATCCACATGTTAGTTCATCGAGGTAAAGTCCAGTGACTTCAAAACATACCAGGCCTAAACTGTAAACCATCAGGCTTAATTGCACATACAGTAATCCAGACCATCTCCTTCACTGACAGTTCTCTGCTCCTCTCTGCTTCAGGTTTATTATCTGCTTTTCACTTATCGTTCTGGACTGCCTTTATAGAGGAAGACACCAAGCAACACACCAGTGAGATAATTTCAGTAATTGAGTCCAAATGGCTGGCAGCTGGGCACGAAGGGCAATCTCCACTCCCAGATCATACATGGGCGTGGTTTGTTTCACACACAAAAACACAACTACATCAAGTGTAAGAAGATTACATGCTGCATGTTCTTGAAACACCCAGTGGCCTGTTTTGATCTTCCAACAACAGCTGATGATAGTTTGGGGCTCCTCTCCATGCTTACAATGTCATTAAAATGGGCCCAGAGGAACTATCACATGCAATCTACAAAAAAAAGTTATTCTTACGTAATATCCATTTGATAATATGCATTACAAACTAATAAAAGCTGCCGATAAAGCTTTAATTTACAACTCCCCTTTGTTGTATCATGCACATATGGTAGCCATCGGGCACCATAGAGATCAGACAGCCTCAGTACCTTTTCCTCCAGGGCCTCAGCAATCTGGTGATGCTCTCTGAGAGCCTTGGGGAGAATAGTGGTACAAGTTATATAGAGTATCAGTGTATTCTGAAGCTGGGCCATGTTTGGATTCTTTTTAACTACTTTAGTCACACCCAGCTCCAGGCGATGAGCTACGCGGTGTATGAAAATGAGGTATGGCATGTCCCTCAGAAGCTGAGCTGCCACCCCGTTGTTGTATCCCACATTGACTGCTCGTCCATGGCTGCCAAATCCCACTAGCCTGTCCCTCCAGTCTACAATGCCAGCTTCTTCAAAAGGCTTTGAAGCAAAGCACAAAAAACGACAAGACAGTTGAGCACCATACATTAAAAGTTATGTAACCATGTAGGGTAAAGAAAAAAGTGAATTGGAGCACACTGTCTGTATTTGGAGGTGGGCGATACTACTGCAAAAACAAACTGAATCAGTCTCACTTTCTGCAGTCCTGTTTTATAATCAGTGAAAACACTCTACAACCATTCCACATTTCATGCATAAATGGCATCCAACATCTTAGAAGCATTTCCTTGTGGCCCTTAATCTACCATGAAGTGGACATAGGTAGCTACATTTTCAGTGCTGCCAGCATCAGTTGCCCCATCAATCATAAAGCAGATGTGCTTGGCTTTCCTCAACTTCTCCATGAGCTTTTCCCTCTACACATCATACATTTTACTAGTGAAGCTGCAAAGAACAAAATCAGTCTTTTTACACTTTTCTAGTACTGCACACAAAACATTATTTGGTTATTGTATTTCATTTTGGCTGTGTGTGACATACTGATCATAAGTAGTCTATCGTGTTAATGAACCAATGAAGCAAGAAATTGAATGAAGAATACAGCTCCTGCTTTGCAATGTAGTAGACTGTGTGCATAACACTTTTCATTACATTAGACGAGGCCTGCTCCATTTGTTTGCATTAGACAAGGCCTGCACTGTTTTTCCATTACACAGCATAAAAAGGAAAACAAAGTAGAAATGATCCACTGTAGGTGAATTGAGTGAAAAATGTGATTGCATCCAAAATGACCTGGATGTGTTCATATGGATGTCAGGGTGTGGTATATATGTGTGTATTAATGAATAAATGTGTGTATGTACAGCTACAATAGGAGAATTTGTATTATTTATGGCATCTATCATAAAAAACTGGGGGAAAAAACAAGCAAATATTCACATTTCGAGAATAGAATAGAATAGTCTTTATTGTCATTGTATATGTATAATGAAATTGAAAGCAATCCTTATTGGTGCCATAGGTTTTAAAAAATGTAATCAGTCATCAAAAAATGTTCCAAATTAATTTTCTATCACTTGATTAATCATTTCATCTCTAGTGTACAACTATGTTACACACTGAACTTGATTACCTGCCTCATCCATGCATCCATTCCTCATATACTCTGTTATATCCCACTATCCATTAGAGTTCGAATCTAACAATAGGGGTCAACAGCAGCCCAACAACAGACTTCTGTCCCATCAGCCCACATATAAATCCAGCCATGTAAACACATCATTATTACTGATGCTTCTGCAAAATACCACGTTAGTGCTAAGAGCTATCAGCTGTTAATATACTCTGCTGCCATTATCACATGTATTCTTAATGGACATTTCAGCCCACAGTTAACACATATCCACATATTGCCACTATGATGAATCAAAACAACTGCAATATAAACACTGGGAATAATTCACATGCACATGAATCTGCTTGTTTCTTGAAATTCGTATATCTGCTTTTATAGTAAAGAAATGTCTACCTCAGAATAAGGTTAAACTTTGACTTTGACTTTTTATTTCACCAGTCAGAGGCTCAGTAAAAGGAAAAGTTTAACAAAAGACAATGTGCACATGAAGTCGCTGAAGTCAACAGGAACAGAAAGTCCTGAAGCAGCGAGGGACTTAAGAAGACATAAAACTGTCAGGAGTGCTGCTGCCAACCGCTGAGTCTGCTTCACAAACAACAATGATAAAAAAAGAAAGCAAACTCAGAAGGATTTACAGTCCATGTCTGAGGAAAGGTAGCACTGCTTATATGCTGATATTTCTGCTGTTTTCTGTCACATTTTAGTCACCAAATGAGTTATTATTAATGTAAAAATGTGTCTCATTCACTAGAAACAAGGACTGTGAGGCATGTGAGGTGTGTTCACAGACAGCACGTTTATCTGAACTCTGCAGTGTAGTTTGTGGAAAACCAATGATTTAGTTAAATACCTCCTTAATACAAGATCAATTCAGACAGGATGAACATCACAGGAGGAGGTGGGGTGTGAAATATTCTCTGTGCTTCTCTGTATTTGAATTAATGGCTTCAGGCAGCGTTTTAACCAGGGTGCAATGACAGCATCCAGCCAGAAACCTGGAGGGGCGCCAGAGAGTTGAAGGTGAGAGAAAGATGCTGTAACTTATTAACCTTTGCGTCGTCCTCACGGGTCAAATTGACCCTGTCTGTTTTGACTGTTCCTTCCTTCCTGCCTTCCTTCCTTCCTTCCTTCCTTCCTTCCATCTTTCCTTTCCTTCCTTCCTTCTTTCCTTCCTTCCTTTCTTCCTTCCCTCCCTCCCTCCTTCCTTCCTTCCTTCCTTCCGTCCTCCTTTCCTTCCTTCCTTTCCTTCCTTCCTTCCTTCCTCCTTTCCTTCCTTCCTTCCTTCCTCCTTTCCATCCTTCCTTGACTTGAGGACAACAGGAGGACAACAGGAGGTTTCCTTCCTACCTTCCTACCTTCCTCCCTTCCTTCCTTTCCTCCCTCCCTCCCTCCCTCCTTCCTTCCTTTTCTTCCTCCCTTCCTTCCTTCCTTCCTTCCCTCCTTCCTTCCTCCTTCCTTCCTTCCCTCCCTCCTTCCTTCCCTTCCCCCTTTCCTTCCTTTCTTCCTCCTTTCCTTTCTTCCTTGACTCGAGGACAACAGGAGGTTTAACTTATAAACATAAGTACGAAGGAGGGAAGGAAATAGGGACAGGAGGAAGGAAGGAAGGAAGGAAGGAAGGAGGAAAGGAAAAGTCAAAACAGACGGGGTCAATTTGACGACAAAGGTTAAATTAAATGAAAGAGAACACTCTAGATCTGCTCTATGTGTGTAAAGTGCCTTGAGATTACTTCTGTTATGATTTGGCGCTATATAAATAAAGATTGATTGATTGATTGATACATGTAAGAGTCTGCTATAGTGCTCAGCGGATCAGATCCAAGAAAACATGATTAGGATTCTGCATCTGGGGACCATAAGCATCTGTACTATGTTGAGATTTCACAGATGAGGAGACAGATGGAGTGACTTCCCACCTTCCTAAAACAAGCAGTATTTAAACATGCAGCACTGCTTGTAGGGCTCTTGACCTTGATGCTTGTGCTGCCACCACAACGTTTTCAATTTGTAAACACGACAACATCCGAGCATCTGCTGCTGCTCACTTCTTCGCTTTGATTTGACACAACAAACAGGACTGGAGGAGGAGTGGTGTATGAGGAAGAAAAGGAAGAAAGGGAAGCAGGGAGAGAGAGGCAGTGTCTCAGTATTTACTCTCATTCAGTGTTTTTGTGATATATGCTCATACATTATGTGCAGCAGCGATCGTTAGCTTGCTTTCATCAGAAGTTTATCGGTGGGCTGGGACCCTGCTGGGCCAGCTGTACATTGAATATGATTCGTAATTACAATATACACATCAGAGGGATGATTTAGACCAGGGGTGTCAAACATGTGGCCCGTGGGCCAGAACCTGCCCACCAAGGGGTGCAATCCAGCCCACTTTCCTCTCTGTGTTCTTTTCCTTCCTTCCGTCCTTCCTTCCTTCCTTCCTTCTGTCCTTCCTACCTTTCTTTCTTATGTCCTTCCTACCTTTCTTCCTTCATTCCTCCGTTCCTTCCATCTGTCCTTCCTACCTTTCTTCGTTCCTTTCTTCCTTCTGTTCTTCCTTCCTCCGTTTCTTCCATCTGTCCTTCCTTCTTTCTGTCTTTCCTTCCATCTGTTCTTCCTGCCTTCCTTTTTTCCTTTCTTCGTTCCTTCCTTCCTCCCTTCCTTCCTTCTTATTTCCTTCCTTCCTTCGCTCCATCTTTTTAATGATCCAGCCCACATGAGATCAAATTGGTCTGTATGTGGCCCTTGAATGAAAATGAGTTTGACTCCCCTGATTTGGACTCTTTTGGACTGTCGGAGGTTTCGTTATTTTCTGTTGAGACATGAAGAGCAGACCAGAGTTTAAAGTTTCTTTACTAAATAACCCAACAGAGATCTGCATCATGTATGCACACCCTCTAATTATACAGCTGCTGATATATTTATGACATTAGTCCCACCACTGTTAAAAAAAACATATTTATATTCTTAAAGCAATAGTTCGGCGTAATATCGACCTAGCGTCATATGCACCATGAGGTCTATCTAATCAGCGCCTCAGCCCTTTGTTTTTTCGATATTTGGACGATGTTTACAGCTTTAGCAGTAGCAGTAGCAACAAGTGTTTATTTTAATAAACTCCTGGTGTACTTACAAACTTTCCAACGCATGGATTTATGAGTAAAGAGCCTATTTGTATTACTGTAGAAGTTTGATAACAATCCGGGCATTATTAGTGGGGTCATTTACCAGATACACTGGTGGTCCCGTTAGCGCCTGTACTAAGACATTCGGCTGATGGCTCTAACTCCACTAATTTCCAACCAAATGAAAATAAACGGCTGCACGGTGCATATGACTCTAGGTCGAATTTACGCCGAACCATCGCTTTAAGGATGCCAGTCAAAAAAAACACAGAATATATATAGAATATATATGTTTCTACACAAGTTGAATATAAAATGTGTTCTGCAGCGTTTAACCAGAAAACTGACATGAAACATAAGTGGAAGCACTAAAGCTATGATTGCATGAAACAAGAAGAGAAAGCTGATCTTTCATTTGGCTTCACTTACACTCAAAACAATCATGCTGAGCAGTTCGAGAGCCTCTAATTCAGACAGGAATTGTCTTCCTCTGAGTACTGTTACCCCCTGAAACTCAGTTACTTGGTTTAAAATGTATCAGCACTTGAATAAAAAAGAGTGAGATAAGCAGAGCAGAAAATATGATTTGGGTGTAATTCATGGTCACCCTGCAGCCTCTGCTCTCTGCGTCAGTGTTTGACTGACAGCTGAATCTCTCACAGCTGACAGGAGAGCAAAGAGGCCTCACTGAAGAGAGCGATACCGTCTACTCAATTTAACTACAACTATGCTTGATACTTTAAATGCAATAAAATCATTCAGCTGCTTTGGCAGCAGTCTATCATCCACCAGCAGCATGATTTACTCCATCAGTGCACTCATTAAAATGTTATGAACATGCTTAAACTGACTGCATGTAGCTCAAAGGTCAGCCTAATTAGCCACATAGCTTGAAATTTGGATAATTCTTGTAGACCTCATGGCTGAGATGGCAGCCTCTCCTCCTCCTAAGTTTAAAAGTTTATTTAAAGCAAATATACAACTTTTTTACTTTGTGTTACTATACTTCCACACAGCTCAACAGGAAACACTAAGCTAAAATGACTGTAAATGTGTCAGATATCACTTGATATGACTAACTCACACTGTTACCATAGTAACTATAATAACTATTGTAACTCACACTGCTGAAGCTCAATAGAAGCTGATCAGAGACTTGTAAACACTGTGGATTTATTCCTCCATCACTTTACATTGAAAGCACATTTGAAGATCTTTCAATAGTCAATATGAACAGGAGGCATGATTGCTGGTTTAATGGACAGATTTCTCTCTTCTTCTTCTGTATACAGATAGATATGTGAGGGTTCCCATGGACACCAAACTGTAACTGTCCTCACTTTGCTGCACAGCATTGTTAATATTCACAATCCTCTCTTCGTGAGAATCAGTAACACCTGACCCGACAGCGTCTCCTGAGATCTTATCAGGCCACTCAGTCCCATTATCGATTTATCATTCCTCCTCCTTATCAAAGACTCGGCACAGCCGCTCCGCCATCGTCCCCAACCTCGACCCAAATGTCATGGTCATTATCCTGCGGACATTTTGTACTCTGGGAGACGATGCTTAACCACGCCAGGCCAGACCAGATAATGAGAGAGAGAGAGAGAGCAAGGTGAGTCGATACTGATCCAGTCTGACAACAGAAACGCTGTGTGTTTGAAGTTGGGAAAAGATTAGTAAAAGTCGGGGTCATCTGTGTCCATTTTCTGGTGAGAGAGAAATGATTCATGCTTTAGGGTTAATCTGCTGCTGACTGATGCAGCACTCTGTTCTCCTGCCACGAACAGAAAAAACTCTGCAAATGGTGCAGAATTCAGTCGCTACAGGCTCAGAGCAAAGATCAGATAAACTCATCAGCAGAGTCGAATGTGAAATTTGACCAATTTCACATCAGGAAATGGTGAGTTCCAGATGTGTTTAGTTATAGACACTTCACTGACTTACAGACTTAAAGTCTGTGTAAAGTAAGAATAAATATGTGTTCTGAGTTTGATATACCACAGAAAAGTGTGTTGTTAACCACCCTGCCAAATTTGAATTAAAAAAATCGCCAAATATATGAAATTAGGCTTCAAAGTTGTGTAAAAATCAGCCTCTTTCTCTGCTCCCAAACGCTGTGGGCGTGCCCGCCGAGTCCGCTGAAACCCCGCCCCCTACCAAGTGTCACATTTCAATCAAAGTCACCACCTCTACCAGAAACATGGACGCTACGTCTGAGAGCTTTCTGCTGCTAGCTCAGCGGCTAGCTCGGGGCTAACTCGGCTGCTAGCTCGGGCAGCTAACTCAGCTGTTAACTCAGCTAACTGGCTAACTGTAGACTGTAGTAGTAGTAGTGTGTGCTGAATGTATTTATACCTCTACAGCAGCAGGGGCGGGTTTATGCTAATCACTAAATCCTGAACACAGAAATGTTGAAACACAGTTTGTGAAGCCTAGCTCCACAATTCAAATCTAAATGGTTGAAATGCTTTTTACACCTTTTTTAGAAATAGATTTATGACCTATTTAATGTGTTTAGAAGAAAATGTCTGAATTCACTTTACACGGTCTTTAAAGACATAAAGTACAGGTGCTTTAACAGACAGGAAACTCAGCATATTTTAGGTTTGAGTTGGCTCTGTGTGATGTTCTTCCCTTGCTGTCAAACTGAAAAGCTTTCTCTATGTGTGGTAAATGGAGCAATATTACTGTCAAAGGCTCTTCAGTCTGACAAAGAAACAGCGGTTAAAGAAAACCACTAATGATGCCAACTCTGGTTTATCTGTTTTTTTGCAGAATGCTTTAAAGCAAACAAACTGTCTCCAAATATCACAAAAATTGGCCAAAACACTGAAACTCATCATATATAGAGAATAAAATTATGCCTCAAGTGCAAAAACTAACATTTCTGTCATAATAATTAATGAAACCTCAAGTCATTAAAAAGTAACCATGTCTATTGGTGTAATTAGGACATTAAGTTATTTTGCAGACAGAGAATCATCATTATTCTTTAATATTATTCTTTTTGATTTATTTTTACTCTTCATATTGCAGTATTATCTGGGTGAGAACATTTTTCCTTCTACAAAAACTCTTTTACTTGAAGAAACTCAACTCCTCATAAATGTTTTTCTAGATTATGGAGCTACTATTCTCACTGGGTTAAATGTTCTTCTTCCTTAAAGTCTTTCAGAGCTGATTCAAACATGACTTTAATCTTAGTTATATGTGTTTTTCTTTTATATTTATATAAATAGCACCCAGGACCTTTTCCTCTTTCGCTCTCTCTGTACATTAATTTTTTTTTTTTCCTTATTAAATTTTTACCTGTGAAAATTAATAGTTAGCTAGGGTCAAAATGAGCAATTCAAAACTATCTTAAAAATAGTTTTAAAAGCAGCATCAGTTGGTTTAACCTCCTGTTGTCCTTCCTTTCTTCCTTCCTTCTTTCCTCAGTTCCTCCCTCTTTCTTTAATTTTTCCTTTATACTTCCCCTCCTTCCCTCTTTCTTTGCTCCCTCCTCCTTCCATACTTCCTTCGTCCCTCCCTCCTTACTCATTTCCTTCCTTCCTTCCTTCCTCCTTTCCTTCCTTCCTCTTTTCCTCCTTACTCATTTCCTTCTTTCCTTCCTTCCTCTTTTCCTACTTCCTCATTTCCTTCCGTCCTTTCCTTCCTTCCTACCTTCCTCTTTTCCTACTTCCTCCTTTCCTTCCTTCCTCCCTTCCTTCCTCTTTTCCTCCTTTCCTACCTTCATTCCTTCCTCTTTTCCTCCTTCCTCATTTCCTTCCTTCCTTCCTCTTTTCCTCCTCACTCATTTCCTTCCTTCCTTCTTTCCTTCCTCTTTTCCTCCTCACTCATTTCCTTCCTTCCTTCCTTCCTTCCTTCCTCCTGTCCTTCCTTGACCTCCCTTCCAACAGGAGGGTTAAGTTAAAGTGTGTCTCCTCTTTCTGTTTGTACCGATGAGTCACATCACGGAGAATCAATTACGAACGTCATGTGTACATGTACATTTAGTATTTTTGTTGGTTTTATATCATTTGAAATGACATTTGCATCATTTTTTAACCAAAAGTAAAACGGTTACCTCTAAAAGTAGAACTGCTGCTGCGATAAAGACATCAGTAGACTTCGAAGAAAGGTAACTCGAGTGCAGGCAGCATCGTGTTTTTCCATGCAGACAGTAATGGGAAATCCCGTCCTGTCATGATGGACAGCGTCGTCTCATAATGATGCTTCAGATGTAATCTAATCAAAACCTGCAGGAAATGAAGCATATACCTGAGTCTGTCCTCTGTGATGCAACACTGCTGCAGCTGGAGGAACACTGCAGATAAAAATAGAAAATAGATAATCAAGAAATACAAACAACTGTGCTGCTTATTTAAATTGTAACATAGCAACAACGAATCCCAAAACATCCCAATAATTACATCTGGTTGAGGATCTTTGCATGAACGGTTGGTGGTGATAAACGTTGTAGTTGTCTTGTGTGATTCTGTCCTAACTGGGATCAGATCTCATTATGCATGTAAGGCCGGCCAAGTCAGAGAACGTGTCGACAAACATGGTTCAGTCCCTCCGCGTCAAGAGTACGCACTCAACGCTTAAGTAGGATTAGCACAAGAAATCTGTTTGACATTAAGAAAAATATATAAAAGCCTTAACCCTCCTGTTGTCCTTGGAGGAAGGGAGGAAGGAATGAGGAAGGAAGGAAGGAAGAAAGGAAGAAAGAAAGGCAGGAAAGAAGGAAGGAAGAAAAGAAGAAAGAAAGGCAGGAAGGAAGGAAGAAAGAAAGAAAGAAAGAAAGGACTGAATGACAGGAGGAAGGAAGTCCTCCCTCCCTCCTTCTTTCCTTCCCTCCTTCCTTCCTGCCTTCCTCCCTCCTTCTCTCTTTCTTTCCCTTCCCCTCCTCCCTTCCTCCCTTCCTTCTTTCCTCTGTCCTTCTGTCCTTCCTTCCTTCCTCCCTTCCTCTCTCCTACCTTGGATGGAAGGATGAAAGGAATGAGGAAGGAAGGAAAGAAAGAAGTAAGGAAGGGAAAACATACAATTACACACACACACACACACACACACATACACACACACACACTAATAATAAAAACAAAGTACAGGAAAATAGAAAGAGAGAGAAATAAAACTAAAAAGTTAGAGGCAATTCATGCGTCTGGTGAGACATTACATGCAGGAAACAGAAATTGGCTCATATCATCCAAATCGTGTTGATGAAACAGCAGATGATGATGATGATGATGATGATGATGATGATGATGGCCGACTGCATCATTAAACTGGATGATACTGTGTGCTGGATTGTGAGAAAAGAGCCAGACTGAAATAATGAAATTCTTCCTCAGTGGAGACAAACGGTGTAGTTGGTGACCTTCTGAGCAGGTCTGCCATCATCTCTTCCTCATGAATCCTTCCTTACTTCCTTCCTTCCTTCCTTCCTTCCTTCCTCTTTTCCCGTCATCTCTTCCTCATGAATACTGAGTTCACGGCTCTGAAGCTCTCAGCTGTTTGGATGTGCTTCCTTCCTTCCTTCCTGTTTTCCTCCTTCCTCATTTCCTTCCTTCCTTCCTTCCTCTTTTCCTCCTTACTCCTTTCTTTCTTTTCTTCCTCCCTTCCTTCCTTCCTTCCTTCCTCCCTCCCTCCCTCCCTCCCTCCCTCGTTTCCTTCCTTCGTCTTTTCCTCCTTACTCCTTTCTGTCCTTCCTTCCTTACTCTTTTCCTCCCTCCCTTCCTTCCTTCCTTCCTTTTTTCCTCTTTTCCTCCTTTCTTTCCTTTCTTCCTTCCTTCCTACCTCTTTTCCTCCTTCCTCATTTCCTCCCTCTCTCCTTACTCCTTTCTTTCTTCCTTCCTTCCTTCCTTCCTTCCTTCCTTCCTTCCTTCCTTCCTTCCTTCCTTCCTCTTTTCCTCCTTCCTCATTTCCTTCCTTCCTTCCTTCCTTCCTCTTTTCCCATCATCTCTTCCTCATGAATACTGAGTTGACTGCTCTGAAGCTCTCAGCAGTTTGGATGTGCTGACATTTTGAACTGTAGTGGGTGTTTCAGCCCCGTCAGTTACTTTCTTCATGGTGTCATTATATTTCTAAACATGGCTCGTTACCAGAGCTGCAAAACTGTCCCCCCCCCCCCCCATCCTCCACCCGAGGCCCGAGGGAAGATGGAAAGTTCAGCACATGGCTCGTTTCTATGGAGACTCTGCAGGGAAATTTTAAGTTGGTTTAACCTCCTGTTGTCCTTCCTTTCTTCTTACCTCCCTTTCTCCCTCTTTCTTTAATTTTTCCTTTATTCTTCCCCTCCTTTCCTCTTTCTTTGCTCCCTCCTCCTTCGTCCCTCCCTCCTTACTCCTAGTCCTTCCTTCCGTCCTTTCCTTCCTTCCTTCCTTCCTTCCTCCTTAATCATTTCCTTCCTTCCGTCCTTCCTTCCTTCCTTCCCCTTTTCCTCCTTCCTCCTTTCCTTCCTTCCTTCCTCCTCACTCATTTCCTTCCTTCCTTCCTTCCTCCATCCATCCCTTCCTTCCTTCCTTCCTCTTTTCCTCCTCACTCATTTCCTTCCTTCCTTCCTTCCTTCCCTCCTTCCTTGCTCCTGTCCTTCCTTGACCTCCCTTCCAACAGGAGGGTTAAGTTAAAGTGTGTCTCCTCTTTCTGTTTGTACGGATGAGTCACATCACGGAGAATCAATTACGAACGTTATGTGAAGAAAACCGTAAAAATATTGACCTCGACTCGTCAAGATGTAAAGAACTAATGCAAACATGTTTTAATTAAAGCGGGAACCGTCATGTTCCATTTAAAGGCTCAGTTGATGATTCCACATGTTTTTCTAATTTAAACTGGAAAATTAAAATGCAAATGCGCTCTGACAATTTAGATAAGAGGAGGCGGGAAATTGTTCACGTTTACATCACAGTTTGAATACATATGATTGAATTAAGCCGTTATCTGTCAAACTGCATTACTGCCGTATGAAGGAGCTGTCAGTGCTCCCTCCTGTTGCCCTCGAGTCAAGGGAGGAAGGAAGGAAGGAAGAAAGAAGGAAGGAAGGAAGAGAGAAAGAAGGAAGAATGAAGGAAAGGAGGGAGGAAGGAAAGAAGGAAGGAGGAAAGGAGTGAGAGAGGGAGGAAGGAAAGGAGTAAGGCGGAAAAGAGGAAGGAAGGGGGGAAGGAAAGGAGTAAGGCGGAAAAGAGGAAGGTAGGAGGGAAGGAAGGAAGGAAGGAGGGAGGCAAGGAGTGAGTGAGTGAGGGAGGGAGGAAGAAGGAAGGAAGGAAAGGAAGAAGGAATGAAAGGAAGGGAGGAAGAAGGAAGGAAAGGAGGGAGGAAGAAGGAAGGAAGAAGGAAGGAAGGAAAGAAAGTAGAAAGATGTCTCTGTCTTTCCTCCCTCCTACCTTCCTTCTTCCCTCCTTCCTTCTTTCCTCCCTTCCTTCTTTCTTTCCTCCCTCCTTCTCTCTGTCTTTCCTACTTCCCTCCCTTCCTTCTTTCCTCTGTCCTTCTTTCCTTCCTTCCTCTTGTCCTTTTTCATTCCTTATTCTCTCCCTCTTACCTTCCTTCCTTCCTTCATCAATTCTTTCCTCTGTCCTTCCTTCATCAATTCTTTCCTCTGTCCTTCCTTCCCTTCCTTCTTCCTCCCTCCCTCCTTCCTTCCTTCCTTTCCTCCCTCCTTTCCTTCTGTCTTCCTCCCTTCCTTCCTTTCCTTGAGGACAACAGGAGGGTTAACATTGTCTGTGGGGGGAAAAAAGAGAAAAGTTTTGCTGCTACTTTAATCCGGGGCGTCCCAAATAGCTCCTCCCATTTCTGTCGATGTCATTTTAGCCATCTGCCACAACACTGTTCAGTTCCTGCTTCTTACAGCATTGTTCAGACCGTCTTCTCTGGCAGCTGCCATCATCAATTACTCACACACAGAATCAATAACTCTTTGAAAAGCACATCAGACCATTTAGTGTAATTTTTTTGTTTTAAATGTCTAAATGGCTGACATGCTTTGTTGTCTTCTTCTTTCAGACTCACATCACAAACGTCCATCTGTCTGTTTCAGCAGAGAAAGTGACTCAGCATTTCTCTTTCTCATCTGAAACTATTACAATCTGTTTTGCTTGGGGGGGCGGCGGGGGTGGGGGGGGGGTGGAAGTTGAATGAATTTAACCTCTGTTGTTAACCTCTGAGGTTTTCGTAAACTAATTTTCTATTTAGTAATTTAATTGTATCTTTTAGTTGTGCTCAAACACACTGTCATTTTTTCCCTTCAGGGTTTCAAACTATAGTGATGGAAGGTAAATGTCCCTCATGATCAACCTGCTCTCATTATCTCTGTACAAATAACACAACATTAGCATTTCAGCTAAGAGATGATATATATATAAAGAAGATAGCCAGCTGGACAGTTGACAACCTCATCAATATATCCATGAGCTCGATCTGTGTTCAGTGCACACATGCATGAAGGCTAAGGCGGCTGTGGCTCAGGAGGTTGAGCAGTCTTCCACAAATCAATTCCCGGCTCCTCCAGTCTGCATGTCGATGTCTCCTTGGGCGAGATAGTTAACTCCAAATTGCTCCTGATGGCTACTCCAACTGTGTGTGAATGTTAGTTTCCCACTGATGAGCAGTTTGGCACCCTGCATGTATAAATGGGTGAATGTGACTAGAAGAGCAGTATATAAGTACTGTCCAATTAAAGCATTTAGAGTGGATAACCATTACCATGCTATGAAGCCCAATATTGCACAAACTTAAAGTGATGGTTCGGCATAAATTCGACCTAGCGTCATATGCACCATGACGCCTATCTATTCACCGCCTCAGCCCTTTTTTTTCATTTGGTTGCAAATTAGTGGAGTTAGAGCTATTTTCAGTTTTCCTAACTGAGTGGAGCTGCTCCCTACTTCACCCCTGCCCCTCCATCTACTTCATCAGCCACAGTATAAGAACACTGATCTTCTCAAGATTCATTCGCCAGATTGTTTCTGTTGCTTCTTGTGGTAACAAGTGTCGTGGTTTTTGTTGCATAGTTTGCTTATCAATGCCTTTTCTTTGTTTTTTCCAGCTCTGATCACATTGCCACTCCACCTCAGCCTCAAACTATCAAACCACACCCTCAGAACAGCCATTTTTGTAATACATTTCCCACCAATTCACTGAATCTGCATCTGCTTTGGGTCCTATAGAAAACCACATTGTCACAAAGGGAGTGTGTCTATGTTCCCTCAGTTTAATAATAAAATAAAAGCTTGATTGATTCTTATCTGCTTACCACCTCCAGACATTAACCCTCCTGTGACCCTGCGTCCTCATATGGGGATGTCACATTTTGGGTTAGCTGGACCTTACACTTCATTCTGCTTAACGTTGACCTGTTGACCTCATTCTTAAACACTTTTTTGTGCCACCTAGTGGTTGAAAAAGCTCATTACAGTGTAACGATCGGTGTAAAAAACAAGATGGCAGGCATCTTGGCCGAGTCAATCAACAGCTGATCCCCAGATAAAAGTATTTATGGTTGAAACTTGTTAATTTATGCTTATATGAGGACTTTATAAACCTGGACCTCCTGTTAAAAGACGATGTTTAGTTTTTGCACTTATCAGGTCCTAATCCCAAATATCTAGGAGAAATTCAAAATGCACACCAAACAAAAGCTCAGGTCTCAGGAGGTTAATATCCACTCAAAACTATATGAGTATGAGTCGTGGTGTTGTTGCTTTCCTAGTGGAGAATTCCTCAGTAAAGAGATGGATTTGGGATTTATTACATTCATTCTGGTTTCTGTCCCCGGGAGAGTTTAAGATGCGAGAGGCATAACCAGCGAGACTCATTCTGGACAGGCAGCAGGGAGCTCAGAGAGAGAGAAACCATTGATGTGAATATAACTCGATTTACTGCTATCACTCCGTCTCCGCTTCTGAGGAGGACGTGACAATACCGTGAGATTGTGAGCGAGATTGGATCTGACTCATGTCCTCGTCCTCGCCGACGCTTTGATTCCTCCATTAATAGACGCTGACCTCTTCGGACACCTCTCGGCCCGGATAATGAAAACCTCATCTGATTGCCAGAGCTTGTGAAAAGACCTGTACCTGTCATGTACATTTTATACCTGCTCTCACATGTTCACACACACACACACACACAGATGCTGTTATAGCCGTTAGGCACATACAAACAAGCTGCAGCACAGCTCTATATGATGCTGTTAATCATCAATCAAGGGAGTAAGAAGGAGGAAGGAAGAGAGAAAGAAGGAAGGAAAGGTGGATGGAAGGGAGGAGGAAGGAAGAAGGAAGGAAGGGAGGAAGGAAGGGAGGATGGATGGAAGGAAGGAAAGGAGGTACGGAGGGAGGGAAGGAAGGTAGGAGGGTGGGAGGAAGGAAGGAAAGGAGGTACGGAGGGAGGGAAGGAAGGTAGGAGGGAGGGAGGAAGGAAGGAAGGAAGGAAAGGAGGGAGGAAGGGAGAAGGGAGAAAGGAGAAAGAAGGAACGAACGAACGAAAAGAAGGGAAGATGGAAGGAAGGAAAGGAGGTACGGAGGGAGGGAAGGAAGGTAGGAGGGAGGGAGGAAGGAAGGAAAGGAGGGAGGAAGGGAGAAGGGAGAAAGGAGAAAGAAGGAAGGAACGAACGAAAAGAAGGGAAGATGGAAGGAAGGAAAGGAGGTACGGAGGGAGGGAAGGAAGGTAGGAGGGAGGGAGGAAGGAAGGAAGGAAGGAAGGATGGAACTAGCTGCTGTTATAGCTGTTAGTCACATACAAACAAGCTGCAGCACAGCTCTATATGATGCTGTTAATCATCCCAGAGTAAGGCCGTCTTTTCTGATTACTCACTAATTACACAGATATGGGATGAATGCAGCGGTAGTGGCAGCTCATCTGTTTCAATCTGTGCAGCACCGTTGTTTCTAATTGCTCAACACTACAGTATGTTGAATAATGATAATGCAGGATGTCGAATGCCTTATTCTTAACCCTCCTGTCGTCCTCGAGTCAAGAAAGGAAGGAAGTTAGGAAGGGAGGAGGGAAGGAAGGAAGGAAGGGAAGGAAGGAGGAAGGAAGAGAGGAAGAAAGGAGGGAGAAATGAAGGAAAGGAGGGAGGAAGGGAAAAGAAGGAAGGAAGGGAGAAAGAAGGAAGGAAAGGAGGGAGGAAGGGAGAAAGGAAAGGAAGAAGAAGGAAGGAAAGGAGTGAAGGAAGAGAGAAAGAAAGAAGGAAAGGAGGAAGGAAGAAGGAAAGGAGGAGAGAAGGGAGGAGGGAAGGAAGGAAGGGAGGAAGAAGGAAGGAAAGGAGGAAGGAAGGAAGGAAGGAAGGAAGAAAGAAGGAAGGAAAGGAGGAAGAAGGAAGGAAATGAGGGAAGGAAGGGAGGAAGGAAAGGAGGGAGGAAGGGAGAAAGAAGGAAAGGAGGAAGGAAGGAAAGGAGGATGGAAGGGAGGAAGAAGGAAGGAAAGGAGGAAGGAAGAAGGAAGGAAGGAAGGAAGGAAGGAGGAAAGGAAGGAAGGACGGAAGGAGGAACAGTCAAAACAGACGGGGTCAATTTGACCCGGGAGGACGACAGGAAGGTTAATAGGAGGAACATCACGGCTGACTGGAGGTGTCTCTGGGTGACTTCAGGTCACGACTACAGTGATGTGTCACAGAGGCTCAGCTGGCCTCAGAGGAAGTTCATCTCACTTTCTGCCGCTGGAACATTTATCTAACTTCACATTTTCAGATTGTTAACTTGAGGTAAATGCTGCCGTCATGCTGAGTTGGTAACACATCAGATATTTCCATCCACTCTCACACCTAGCCGAGCAGCCGAGCAGTGATGACAGTTCAATCCCACCGGAGCTTATCGCAGACACTCTCTAGACAATGCTTGTGATTCCACCAGATGCTCCACAGCATGTTTCAGTGGCATCCTGTAAGCAGCTCAACCACTCTGCTCTGTATAAAGATGTGTGCCTAGTCTGCACAGAGCACATTGAGCTGTTCCTCCTTCCTTCCTTCCTTCCTTCCTTATGTCCTTCTTTCTTTCTTTCTTTCCTTCCTTCCTTATGTCCTTCTTTCCTTCTTTCCTTCCTTCCTTATGTCCTTCTTTCTTTCCTTCTTTCCTTCCTTCCTTATGTCCTTCTTTCTTTCTCTCCTACTTTCCTTCCTTCCTTCCTTCCTTCCTGCCCTTCTTTCCGTCCTTTCCTCCCTCTTTCCCTCCTTTCCTTCCTTCTTTCTCCCTTCCTCCCTCCTTTCCTTCCTTCTTCCTCCCTTCCTTTCTCCTTTCCTTCCTTCTTTCTCCCTTCCTTTCTCCTTTCCTTCCTTCTTTCTCCCTTCCTTTCACCTTTCCTTCCTTCTTTCCTTCCTTCCTTATGTCCTTCTTTCTTTCTTTCCTTCTTTCCTTCCTTCCTTCCTTCCTTATGTCCTTCTTTCCTTCCTTTCCTCCCTCCTTCCCTCCTTTCCTTCCTTCTTTCTCCCTTCCTCCCTCCTTTCCTTCCTTCTTCCTCCCTTCCTTTCTCCTTTCCTTCCTTCTTTCTCCCTTCCTTCCCTCGTTTCCTTCCTTCTTTCTCCCTTCCTTCCCTCCTTTCCTTCCTTCTTCCTCCCTTCCTTTCTCCTTGCCTTCCTTCTTCCTCCCTTCCTAACTTCCTCCCTTTTTCCTCGAGGACGACAGGAGGATTAAAAGGAACTCAAAAATGACCCGTTAAGCCTGGCTTTGATTAAGAACTGAATTGTCTCACACATCATAAAAACAAATCCTCATAACTACTATTTTATTAAAACTATTAACTATTCATTAGACTATGTTGGGCCACTTGAGAAAAAAATGTTCAAATTTCAGAGTAAAAGACATTTGGGTTGTTTTTACAGCTGTCAAATCAGGCGGGGAGTTCTAGTCCTCTGAAATGAGGCCAACGCGGAAGTAACTTAGAGCTGCATTCTATCAAAAGGCCACCAGGGGGCGACCATCTGTATACAAGTCAATGGAGAATTCACCAACTTCTCACTTGATTTCTAACCTCAGTAAACGTTTTCAAAATGTGTTTATGGTCTCAATCGCTAGTTTAAAGCCTTCTTCAATGCAGTATGATGTTCATTTGGGACATTTTGGCCTCCCTGATTTTATATGTGACGATAAAGCAGGGTATGCATTAGGGCATGGCGACGTCCTGATTGACAGGTTGATTGACCACTGTCCTCGAGATCCAGCCCTCGCAACCATAGCAACCTCATGGCTCCGCCCCCCGCCTCATGCCCATATAAGTAGAATCTGTGTTTTTATTTTTCCCAGCATGCACCTGAAATTTTCAAGATGGCGCTGCCTAGATTCGAAACTAATGGCTTCCGAGCAGCAGTCCACAAACCGATGGGTGACGTCACAGATGTTACGTCCATTTCTTTCTTTTATATATCTATGTGTCAAATGTCAAAATGGGTCAAACTTGACCCGAATAGTATGTAAGGGTTAAATCAAGCTTAATATTGCCACACATTACTGGTTTTAGTATTTTTAGGTTGTTCACTTTCCATCTCGATTGCAAAGTAATTTAGAGAGGAAAAGGTGAACGCTGTTGTCGATGTCAGTATCAGAGTGTATGGCTCTGTGTGTGTGTGTGTGTGTGTGTGTGTGTGTAAGTGTGTGAGTGTGTTTGTTTGTGGCTGCAGTTCAGAGCTCACACTGAACACAAAAATCTGAAGTATCAATTTGAGTTAGTAACGCCTTCACATAAGTGCTGGCCAAAAAAAAAGAACAAGAACAAACAGCAGCCAGAAAAAATAGTCCACACCTCCCTCTGCGGTCGTTCATGTCTCCAGCACGCAATCCAGTTTTATCAGTTCAGTCAGATTTTAAAGCCTTTGAACAACAGTCCAAGCTGGCAGCAACATTCAAACATGCTTGATGAGTTTGATTGTTTTCGATGGATTCAGAATACAAACTCCTCCTCAAACCTCGGTGCTATTTGTTACCTGTATCCTTGTTCTTAGCCTTTGTTATGTGATGGTTTTATATCACACATGATTTAATCAATGTTTCTGATTTTCAGCCAATTTTCTAGCGTGGTCTTATCTCGTCTTGCAGAAACATTCAGGAGATCCTACAGATATGAACACAGTCAGACACCAAGAAGGCAATAAATCTCACAACATGCAACATAAGATTAGTAGAGATTGGTTTGTGAGCAGTAATTATGTTCATGTTGTGTGATTTGTATTCATTGTTTTATTGTTTTCATGCTGCTCTCTCCTGAATAAGACATTTTAAACACTAAGACTTTGGCTGGATTGAGCATTTTTAGTGACTGTTATTCTGCATTTTGTGATTTCTGTCACATGATACTGTTATGATGTCAAAGTTTTAAAACTCTATTTTTCACTTTCCTGATGAAATGACCTCAGCTTGTTGAACATAAACATCCATCCTTTCTGTGATTTTGCTGTTGAGGCTTTTGGTGTTGTCCACTCATATACTGGATCTGAGTCAGACTCTATTATGAGGGATACACTTTGTTTACAGAGCTGGAGGAAGCTAACCAATCAGAACAGAATGGGTTCATCAGGAGGAGGAGTCTTAAAGAGACAGGAGCTAAAACGGCCTGTTAGGAGACAGAGGCTGAACTGAGCGGCTGCATAAAGGACCAGTAAATGATAAATAAGGAGTTTTTAACTGGAAATCATGTAAAGATATTCCAGAGGTGAGGGTGTGAGGGCGAAATCTGAAACTATTGCCAAAACATTAAGCTGCAAAATGAGGAGCTGGAACAGTTTGACACGAATAGCTCCTGAGAATTAACCCTGTGTAGGTCTGCTCAACCGTTTGGTAGAGTTCACTTTGTGTCATGATATCTGCTCAAAAACTAAATCTATTGAACCCAAATTAACTTTTAGGTCAATCTTTAGCACTTATAAGAGGAATGTAATGCACAGACAGACCATCAGATTGTTCTATGGTTGCTATAGATACAGGTTGTTCTATGGTTGCTATAGATACAGGTTGTTCTATGGTTGCTATAGATACAGGTTGTTCTATGGTTGCTATAGATACAGGTTGTTCTATGGTTGCTATAGATTCAGGTTGTTCTATGGTTGCTATGGATACAGGTTGTTGTATAGTTGCTTTAGATACAGGTTGTTGTATGGTTGCTATAGATACAGGTTGTTCTATGGTTGCTATAGCTACAGGTTGTTCTATGGATGCTATAGATACAGGTTGTTGTATGGTTGCTATAGATACAGGTTGTTCTATGGTTGCTATAGATACGGGTTGTGCTTTAGTGTATAAAGGAAGAATAACACAAATCACTGCTGACATCAGAGATCCTGCTGGAGACATTTATGAAGTTGAGTTTCATGTTCTCATCTTGTACATGAACAGAATGAGTCTCTAACATGTTTTTAATTAAAGTTTAGAACCAATGAGGTGTGAATGAGTCTGTAGAGGCTGTAAAACATCACATTTAGGCTCAACGAGAAAAAAATCCATGTTTTTGTTGTCATGGCCTCAGAGAGGAAGAAAAAGCAAAAAAAAACTTTTTTAAAATAGCATTTTCTTGGTGTGACCGACAAACGATCTGAAGGAAAAAAGCTCAGGAGAACTACCTCTATAAAATCCCCAAAACTGGAGGAGACAACAACAGCATCCTGCTGAGAAGCAGATGACTGCCATCAAGCTCACCACGGGGCGAAAGTGGACAGCCTCGACTCGTAGCCCCACAGAAAGAAGGAACATGTTCAGCAGTCTGCATTTTAACAGCCTCTGTCTGTGGGGGTTTTTCAGAGTTGCTTTTCCCAGAGATCAGGTGAGATGAGAAAGGCTTCAGAGGAGCATTCAGCTGAAATACAGGTACTATCAGCTGAGCTCAAAGCTGGGAGACATACATCATCGCCAAGAAATCACTGGGCTGCAACAAATGCTGCAGGAAAGAAAGGATTTTAGGAACCAGGTGAAGGACTGGGTGCTTGAGATTTAGGAAGCCCCTTATAAAGAACATGAAGAGGTGCAAGCAGCATTGAATTAAAAGATTAAACTCATAATACAGAAACTGAGACAGGAAGGTTTATCATTAAATTTGGAGCTGTAGAGAAAGACATATTTGAGGATCCACGCTGAGACAAAAAGACACAATGCCATTTAAAATTGCAAACTCAAGACTTTCTGGTTATTGTTGTTTTTTAAAAATAGAGCCTCATATTGTCTATAGCATAAAAAGTGCTGCCACTGCAAGAGAAGACACCAGAAAAGATATGAGTGAGTGTGCAGCTGCTCCATTTCCTCTGTGCATCGCTTTCTGGGGCAAAACAGTTTCAAGTTTTGTCATTTTTCTAAGTTACATAAAACCAGGAAGTTCTTTGTGCACCTTTTCAGTCTTTGTGCATCTGTGTGTGTTTGTTGTAGGTCTGTATTTAGCTGAGGACATAATGTACTTCTCCATCCACCTACACGAGGAAAAGCAGAAGAAATGAATAGACACAATCAGGTTAACCCTCCTGTTGTCCTCGAGTCAAGGAAGGAAGGAAGGAAGGAAAGAAAAAGGAAGGAAGAAGGAAGGAAAGGAGGAAGAAGGAAAGGAGGGAGGAAGAAGGAAGGAAAGACAGGAGGGAGGAAAGAGGAAAGGAAGGAAGGACGTGAGGGAGGATAGAAGGAAGGAATGAAGGACAGAGGAAAGAAGGAGGGAAGGAAGGAAGGGAGGAAAGAACGAAGGGAGGAAAGGGAGGAAAGGAAGGAATGAAGGACAGAGGAAAGAAAGAGGGAAGGGAGGAAAGGAAGGAATGAAGGACGGAGGAAAGAAAGAGGGAAGGAAGGAAGGGAGGAAAGGAAGGAATGAAGGTCAGAGGAAAGAAGGAGGGAAGGAAGGAAGGGAGGAAAGGAAGGAATGAAGGACAGAGGAAAGAAGGAAGGAGGGAAGGAAGGAAGGAAGGAAGGAAGGAAAGAAGGAAGGGAGGAAAGAGAGAGAGAAGGAGGGAGGGAGGACAGACGGAAAGAAGGAAGGAAGGAAGGAAGGAAGGAAGGAAGGAAGGAAAGAAGGAAGGAAGGAAGGAACAGTCAAAACAGACGGGGTCAATTTGACCCGGGAGGACGACACAAAGGTTAATATGCAAACCAATGATTGGATCTAGAACACAGAGAGTACAGTAGGTAATCTAACCATGAGCTGAACTGTGGTCGACTGACAGCAGCAGAGCAAGAAGAAGAATTAAATAAATAAAGAGAAATCAATTTAAAGTGAGTGAGGGCGATGCTGTTAACCAAACGTTTCCAGTTCTTCCTGTGGGTGTGAGATGATTGACAGGAAGTAGAGTCTAATGTGACACGGCGTTGATATGAAAACAATTAGAGTAACTCAGCCCAGTGAAATCAAGATCAATCTCCTTTTTTCCTGCCATTTACTGGGTGGAAAGTGTTTCAAATTGGTACTACAGTCAAAATTCAATTTATCCTGAACTCACCGAAATATTTGAAATGACCACAACCTCTCCTCACCTCATTAAGGGTTTGTTAAATGTATTTGTGAGCACCACTATCAGGTTTAATGGGCCGTGGGTTGAATCACACAGGCAACTGTTGAACATAGTGTACTGGCTGTAGTATTATAGTCAGAGAGTTTCCTTCATCTCTGATAACACATCATGGTCATTTTAGGAGTTAGTACAGTAAACATGTTATATAATAGTCCTTTTAATGCTCCGAGTACACAGATTCAAAACATAACGACTGCAGGTGAAAATATAATTATTACACACACTGCATCTGTAAATCTGTCATAAATGTCTGATTAAACTTCAGCAGTGCTTTCCAAGACTCCAAACTCTGACAACAGGTTTATATAATCAAATGTGTGTCAGATGTGATCCTGAAGATTTCAAATGAAAGTTGATAACATCTTTACAAAGCAGCCGGTCGGTCCTCGCAGCAGCAGCATAATGAAGCCTCGAGGAGTATCGTGGCTTTCAAAGATACAAGTCCTTTTACTTCCCTTGCCACAGGGAAGCACACTCTGCTGTTATCAGCTGTTGCTCACATCGGAAATTTCTCAACACTAATGGCATTTAGTGCAGAAATGCATCTCAGCATGAAGTGAAGCTTCTATTGAGCTTCAGCAGTCAGTTAGTCATATCAAGTGATATCTGACACATTTACAGTCTTTTTAGCATCAGATTCCCTCTTAGTCTACGTTCACACTGCAAGTCAAAATCTGATTTTTAGCCCATCTAGATTGGAACCAGATGCTCTTATGAAGTCTGAACAGTCATAAATCACATGAGGTCCGATTTTTGCAAACCAGATATAAACCACCTTTGGGAGGAAGTTTCCCCAGATATCAAAATTCTTTTGGCCCATATCTGGCCCACACCTGACATGTTCATCCGGCCCACATACAGCATGGAATGATGGCACTTGGGCGGTCCGCTCATGTTTGCCAAAAGTGGGCCATAACCAAGCCATCACAATGCCAGATGTCAACCAAAAACACACCAAATAAACCAGTTCAGCCAAGACTGGCCCAAATATGTTTCAACAAAGGTGGGCCAAGTATGTTTCCTTATATGTGGGCCTCTTTAGGCTCACATCCGGATTAGTCATTGCCATACTTGCCATATTTCGGCCAAAGATGGGCCATATTCGTTTTGTGATATTTGGCCCAGATGTAGCATTTACTACATGGGCCAGTTTAGGTTCACGTCTGTTTTGTCCGGGCCAGAAGAATGCCTACAGTGCCGGATCATTGCCTCAAGTGGCCCACATTCGCATGCTATCTGGGTCAGATCTCATGTGGACAGATGTGTCTGAGTCTGAGCTCCAAACACTCATATCAGATTTGACTGTCCGTGACGTCTCTCTACGTCTCTACGCTACGTCACTCTATGAGACACCAGACCCGCTTATTCCAGTTGTTGTTGCTAGGCGAGGTGCTAGGTACCACAGAGCTGTTACACTCCTGAACTCCGCCCCCCTCCCACACTGATGCCCCCCCCCCTTTCATCAACACACACCTACACTCACACATTGCACTGTTGGCCCCTTTAAGGCTTGGACTTCTTTGCACACTTTTTAATTATTGTTGACTGCGCCCATTGTATATATTGTTAATTGTTTTCTTTTATATTTTATATTTATATTTATTTATATGTACTGTACAAAGCAGATGGAGGACTGCTCCAACAAAATGTCATTGTCCTGACAATGACAATAAAGACTATTTATTACTACTAAATATCTCTCAGGTGATGCTTCTGATGTCTTCTCACATAAAGCATCTGATCCAACATTAATCTAGATTAGATTTTAATTGAATTATAATTAGACCTACTATCTTTATCCACATCTGTGCCAATAATAGTTCCGCTAGTGCAGTTGATGAAGTATTAAATAATGAAGTCATCATTCTCTCTTTTACTCTATCTTGGTCACATGCTGAAGAGAACATTAATGACTGTCTGTAGGCAAATATTTAATCTATTTTTTACCCTCACCTCTGTCCTACCTCTCTCCTCATCCTCTGCACCGATGCAATCATTATCAATCCCTACAGCTCACCTGCCAGACTCCATCACCTCATCTCAATCTTCCTAAGGTCCTGGACTTTAAAGTGGCCGTTTGCCAGCTAGATGTCGGAGGTGAAAGAGCTGAGAGAGCTGAACAGAATACAGAGAGGAGGAGTGCAGTCAGGTCTCAATGTGACTCTGACTGTTTATCCCAGCACCTACGATACCATCCCAGGTTTATATCATTTTGCCTGAGAGGGCAACAAAACATCCGACTTCAGCTTCAATTAGTGTTTTTTTTTTTTTTTATGAATCTCAATGAGTGAAGAGATCGATGGCCTTGCGGGTTGAGTTCACAACATGATGAATGCATGAAAGTCACCTTCCATACTTCCTCCACCTTGTGTGCCGGAGAGATAAGCTGCCATATGTTTACCAGTATTTATTCAGATGCTGATAATTAATCATGTTTCTCCTTCAGAGGATGACTCAGACTGAAGTTAACCTTCCTCTCGTCCTCCCGGGTCAAATTGACCCCATCTCTTTTGGCTGTTCCTTCCTTCCTCTTTCCCTCCCTCCTTCCTTCCTTTCTCTTTTCCTCCCTCCTTTCTTCTTTCCTCATTCCTTCCTTCCTTCATTCCGTCCTTCCTCCCTCTTTTCCTCCCTTCCTTCCTTCCTCTTTTCCTCCCTCCTTCCTTCCTCATTCCTTCCTTCCTTCCTTCCTTCCTTCCTTCTTTCCTCCCTCCCTTCCTTCCTTCCTCTTTTCGTCCCTCTTTACTCCTTTCCTTCATTCCTCCCTTGACCTGAGGACAACAGGAGGGTTAAGTGAGTCTAAACTTTTAACTAACTAACCAAATGCAGGGTTAGGGAGGAGGAAGGAAAGGAGGACAGTAGGAAAGAAGGAAGGAAAGGAGGGAGGACAGGACAGAAGGAAGGGAGGAAGGATAGGAAGGAAGGAAAGACAGAGGAAAGAAAGAAGGAAGGAAGAAAGGTAGGTAGGAGGGAGTGAGGGAGCGAGGGAGAAAGGAAAAGAGGAAGGGAGGACGGGAGTAAAGAAGGAAGGAAAGGAGGGAGGGAGGAAGGAAGGGGGGAAGGAAGGAAGAAGAGGGAGGAAGAAAGGAAGGTAGGAGGGAGGGAGGGAGAAAGGAAAACAGGAAGGGAGGAAAGAAGGGAGGAATAAGAAGAAAAGGAGGGAGGAAGGAAGAAAGAAAGGAAGGAAAAGCGGGAGGGAGGAAGGAAAGATGGAGGAAAGAAGGAAGGAAGGAAGGAAAGGAGGGAAGAAGGAAGGAGGGAAGAAAGAAAGTAAGGAAGGGGGCAAGGAAAGGAGGGAGGAAGGAAGGAAAGAAGGAAGGGTCAAAACACGGGGTTCAACCGGAGAGTGTAAATCTGTGTTTGGTGTTTCAAACAGAAGCTCATCAATATTCTCTTAGTCTCTTTCTAAACTGAGGCTGGAAATAAAAATGACAGAGTCGCCTCTGAGGAGGGAAAAAATTAAAGTGAGGAGATGAAATGTAAAGTTAGTTTAAAGCTGCCGAGGTTTGATTCAAGTTGGAACTGCTCTGATTGAAGTCATCAGCATTTTCTTCCCAAGCTTCCACTTTTCCTGCTGAAAATTGAAGGAATCCAAAACAGTGTGTTCTCACAGTCAGCCGCTGCAAACGTGACATTTCCTGTTATTATCTTTCCACAGCAACAGAAACGCTACTTCCTGTTGTGTTACCACCGTTCATGCTCAAAGTTCACAAATTACCTTGAGCTGCTGGATTCATTCATTCAATCATTTCTGGCTGTGCACTTGTTTCCAAAAGTGCCAATTTATCGCCTGAGTGAAGCCAAATCTTTATAGATGTTTCTGAGAAGTATAATCCTGCTTTGCTACACTTATTTCATTTTACTTTTCACTTACTTCCTTCCTCCTCTCCTTAATTCCTTCCTCTTTTCATCCTTACTCCTTTCCTTCCTTCTTTCTTCCCTCTTTCTTTAATTTGTCCTTCCTTCTTCCCCTCCTCGCCTCTTTCTTTGCTCCCTCCTCCTTCCATCCTTCCTTCCTTCCTCCCCCTCTCCTTACTCCTTTCCTTCCTTCCTTCCTTCCTTCCTTCCTTCCTTCCTTCCTTCCTTCCTTCCTTCCTCCTCTCCTTCCTCTTTTCATCCTTACTCCTTTCCTTCCTTACTTCCTCCTTTCAATCCTTCCTCCTTTCCTTCCTTACTTCCTCCTTTCAATCCTTCCTCCTTTCCTTCCTTACTTCCTCCGTTCTTTCTCTCCTTGCTTCCTTCCTCTTTTCCTCCTTACTCCTTTCCTTCCTTGACCTGAGGACAACAGGAGGGTTAACCAATGTAACCAGGTCACAAGTTGACTTTATAAATTGCATTTAATGAAATGGAAGCAAAGTTCTCAAATTTTTTTCTTTTTGCTTGGAACAGTTGAAGCCTTCATAAGAGCATTTCCCCAAAGAGCGATCTTTATAAAACAACAGTAGAATGATCATTTTTGGGCAATTTATTATCTGAGCGAAGACAAATCTTTAAATTTTCTGTAAAGTATATTAATCCTGTTTTATTACAAAATGCTTGCAAATGTAACCTTCCTGTCGTCCTCCCGGGTCAAATTGACCCCATCTCTCTTTTGACTGTTCCTTCTTCCCCTCCTCCCCTCTTTCTTTGCTCGCTCCTCCTTCCATCCTTCCTTCCTCCCTCCCTCCCTCCCTTCCTCCCTCCCTCCATACTCCTTTCCTTCCTTCTTCCCCTCCTCCCCTCTTTCTTTGCTCCCTCCTCCTTCCATCCTTCCTTCCTTCCTTCCTCCCCCTCCTTACTCCTTTCCTTCCTTCCTCCTCTCCTAAATTCCTTCCTCTTTTCATCCTTACTCATTTCCTTCCTTACTTCCTCCTTTCAATCCTTCCTCCTTTCCTTCCATCCTCTCCTTCCATCCTCCTTTCCTTCCTCCCTTCCTTCTCTCCTAAATTCCTCCCTCTTTTCATCCTTACTCCTTTCCTTCCTCCCTTCTTTCTCTCCTTGCTTCCTTCCTCTTTTCCTCCTTACTCCTTTCCTTCCTTGACCTGAGGACAACAGGAGGGTTAACCAATGTAACCAGGTCACAAGTTGACTTTATAAATTGCGGCATCCTGCTGTTAGTAACCAGCTGACGACACTTTGTGGTTACTAGGGGAACTCCTTGGTTACGCTGTTTTATTACAAAATGCTTGATTTTATAAAAGGGAAAGCTTAATTTTCTGTTTCATGTTGGACTAAAAAGCAGCTTGGAACAGATTAGCCTTCATAAAAACCCTTTTAAAAAGAGTGATTGTCTAATGAAAGCTCACCTGTTCATGCTCAAAGTTCAGAAATCACCTTGAGGTCAATAGACTGTATAACGCTGCTGGATTCATTCATTCAATCATTTCTAGTCGTGCATTTGTTTGAAAGTGCCAATTTATTGCCTGAGCATTTTCTGAGAAGTATAACCCTGTTTTATTACAAAACACTTGTGAAGCACTCATATTTCCTACATTATGCTTGGACTAAAACGCAGCTTCTTGGAACAGTCGAGCCTTCATAAGAACCCTTTTTAAAAGACTGACTGTCAAATTATAGCTTTTCATACATTCAATCATTTCTTTTTGTTGTGCACTTCTTTGAAAGTACCAATTTATTGCCTGAATGAAGCCAAATCTATACATTTTCTGAGTGATTGTCAAATTATAGTTCTTCAAATAAATAGGTTTGGGATTTCTCCAGTGTTGGGAAGTAACACATTATAGTTTTTTTTTAATTCATGATTTATTATTGTGTGGATTATGTCTGAATGAATGTGTGGATGATGTGTTTTTAACTTGCAGCACCTTAAACTCCAAATTTTGTTGCATGGTTTTTAACGATATAATGACTAATGAAGGCTTTCTGATTCTGATTTGCTGTCTTACTGATAGTTTGATAGAGGGTTAAAAACAGTTTGGTATCCGTGGACAGACTGGTGCAGTATATACTAGCTTGGTGCAGGTGCAGTATATACTAGCTTGGTGCAGGTGCTGGGTTAGATCACCAAAAGAGGAGAAGTGGGACTCCAGGTGACTCCTAAATTGTTTTATTTCAATCGAGTCCAAAAGTCTGAGACCGCAAACCCTTGTACCTCATTTTAAAACTCATTACAAAAAGTGTAAGTAACAAAAAACACCATTAAAAAATGATTACTTTCTGCTTGTCAATTTATTCATTTTCAGAACTTTACACATTACTGGTTACTTAAAAAAAGTCATGTATTACATTACTTTCCACAGGGTATAATTAAGTAATCAATTACTTGTTACATTACTTTTGGACTGCTGTTCGGAAAGCCAATAGTTAGTTAGTCTTGAAAATTTCAGGTGCATGCTGGGAAAAATAAAAACACGGATTCTACTTATATGGGCATGAGGTGGAGCGGGGAGGTTGCTATGGTTGCGAGGGCTGGATCTCGAGGACATTGGTCAATCAACCTGTCAATCAGGACGTAGCCACGCCCTAATGCATACCCTGCTTTATCGTCACATATAAAATCAGGGAGGCCAAAATGTCCCAAATGAACATCATACTGCATTGAAGAAGGCTTTAAACTAGCGATTGAGACCATAAACACATTTTGAAAACGTTTACTGAGGTTAGAAATCAAGTGAGAAGTTGGTGAATTCTCCATTGACTTGTATAGAGACGGTCGCCCCCTGGTGGCCTTTTGATAGAATGCAGTTCTAAGTTACTTCCACATTGGCTTCATTTCAGAGGACCAGAACTCCCCGCCTGGTTACAAGATGCTACTGTTGTTGTTTATGATGTATATCCACAAAATCCACAGTTTAGTGCAAAAATGCAACAATATCTGTGTTAGCTCATGCAAGCATCAACAGGTTTAACTCTCCTTGGATTGAAAAAAGCAATCATGTTTTGGGACATTTGGGACATTAAGTAAGTCATGTATAGTTGTATTGTGTGAAGGACAGTAGAAATCTATCACACCAATTTAACCAGGTCACAAGTTGACTTTATAAATTGCTGCGTCCTGCTGTTAGTAACCAGCTGACGACACTTTGCGGTTACTAGGGGAACTCCTCGGTTACGCTCTGCCGTCTGCTGTGTACACACACTGATATGAAGCTTTAAGTGCACCTTTTCTAAATATTGGCGCTTGTAGTTTACCTGAGTGTCATAATGAAATGAAAATGTGGAGAAGAGATAACACACATGATTGCAGCAGGTGATGATATGATGACTTCTTCTTTTTTTCTTTTTAACCCACTTTGGGTTTTCCAATCACTCCACCACAACTCTATTTTTTTTACTCCTTTATTGCATTATGTTCAGGTATTGGTTTTGTATGTGTGTCTTGTTATATGTGCAAATAAACTGTAAATAAAGAAGCTGTCCTTATCACCTTTGCAAAATGAACAATAAGTAAAATATAAATATGAAAATAGTGACTTTTTTTTAAACTTAATTTTGAGTTTTTCTTAACAACATGACAGGTACATGTACATTTTCCTCTTTAAACACCTGCACATAGTCTTTACACATAAGTAAGATAACTGTAAAGTATATCAACTTATAATAAAGTACAATTGAAAAATGTATATATAATAAGATGATGGTAATAGATGAATAATTAGGAAGTGATAGCAGTAGCATTAGAAATAAAAAATATATAAATAAAAAAAATAAAATAAAAAATGGAGCAAAAAGAAAGAAGACAAGAAAAATAAGTAGATCATTTAATAATGATATAATAGGGAATTGAAAAAAAAAGATACTCCAGATAGTTACTCTAAAAAGATATGATGTATGTGTCCGGTACCAGTCCAGGAGTCCTAGGCTATAACCTCATTGTATTAATAAAGTCATAACAGGTGTCCATCGTTTAATAAAAACAGGTTTCTGAAGCCTTAATAAGTTTGTAATTTGCTCCATCTGGTTTATGTCCCATACTTTTAGGATCCATACGTTATATGTAGGGGGATCCGGTTTTAACCACCCAATAGTGATGCATTTTAATGCTAAAATAATGACATTTTAAACTCAAAGAAATAATCTTAACATGAAAAACATCTTTAAAATCAATTACACATGACTTTTTTTTCTATTTAATCTACTTTTTAATCTGATTTATTAATGAAATGAAGAGCTGTTTGTCTTTGTATGAAACACTACTGAATAAAACATGACATTGGTGCTTTGTAAAAATAAAAGCTGACCCTGGCTCAAACCTGAAAAAAGAGAAATCAATTAAAAAGAAACCTCCATGAAAGCATCAACTCAGCTGTGAAATATGTCCTTAATCTGATTTATAGTAGGCAGTCTGAGAGCAGGAGTATTTGCTTCCACTGTGATTATTAATCAGCTTTTGTGATTCCATTTAATTTGACATTTAATCAAGCTTTTCTCCTCCTCCCTAATTTTAGTTTTAGCCCTTCTCTCTGTGTGTCTTCATTTCTGTGCCATTGCCCTCAAGACTCAACCAATCAAAAATAATTGGTGAGCCACTAAGTTTCGGCTCTTCGGCACTTTGTACCTTAACACCAGAGGATTTCAGCAGCTCACGCCCACAGCCAATTGTCAGTCGCCTTCACACACACACACACACACACACACACAAACAAGCTTTCACACTACAAAGCCAAGCTGTGCTGTTTTCCCAAATTCAGACTCACTCAGGATGAGAACCTGGAGTAGAAAGAGGGAGATTGTTTTTGTGTGTCATTGCTTTCCTCCCACAGACTGTATAATATAAAGGATGCAACCAAAGTGAAGCCCCCCCTCCACTGGTTTCATTCATTCAATCAATCTTTATTTAAATAGCACCAAATCACATCAAAAGTCATCTCAAGGCACCGTTCACACAGAGCAGGTCTAGATCACACTCTGCTATTTCATTTAAAGAGACTCAACATTTCTCCATAAGCAGCAATTGATGACAGGCGCTTGGAAAAACTTTAAACTCTCCTTTAATGGGAAGAAACCTCAAGCAGAGCCGGGCTCTATGTGGGCGGCCATCTGCCTCCACCATTAGGGTCTGTTGGGACCTGGACACCGGTTTTATAAACGAGCATTTGTGTGTGTGTGTGTGGACCTGGACATTGATTCATCCACCTGGTTTGTGGACTTTATGCATTTTGAAGTCTGGAGTTTGGCATTTTGAGCGTTGAGACATCTTTTTTAATATTTGGAGCCAAAACACACCTCTTTAGAATTGCTTTTAAGGCATGATTAATGTCAAGCGTTTTACTCTGTTGTTTCATTGTTTTATTGTTATTGAAAATAATGGATGCAACCAAAGTGAAGCCCCCCACTGGTTTCATTCAATCAATCAATCTTTATTTAAATAGCACCAAATCACATCAAAAGTCATCTCAAGGCACCGTTCACACAGAGCAGGTCTAGACCACACTCTGCTATTTCATTTAAAGAGACTCAACATTTCTCCATAAGCAGCAATTGGTGACAGCAGCAAGGAAAAAAAAAACTCATTAATGGGAAGATACCTCAAGCAGAGCCGGGCTCTATGTGCACGGCCATCTGCCTCGACCATTAGGGTCTATCGGGACCTGGACACTCATCAGGACCTGGATATTGACTCATCCGCCTTGTTTGTGGACTTTGTGCATTTTGAAGTCTGGAGTTTGGCATTTTGACTGTTAAGATATCTAATTTCATTTTTGGAGGCAGAAGTAACCATATTTGGACGAGAGGGTGGAGCAGCTAGCAGGTAGCTTAGTTAGCACGTTGCATTTACAATCTATGGTTAACTGTTCATTTTTGCTAATGAAAATTAGCAAAAGACCTTTAAAATAAAATGTATTCACCATTAACATCCAACTCCTTAGAAGGTTTTGTACAATCAATCAATCAGTCAATCAATCACTTTATGTATAGAGCACCAAATCACAACAAAAGTCATCTCAAGGCACTTTACATACTGAGGTCTACAACCAAATAGTGTTGTAGTCAAGACCGCACCAACCGAGACCAAGACATTACCAAGACCGAGACCAAATGTGAGTTTTCTTTTTATTTAAAGTTTGATTTTAAATAAATGTGACAACAAAGACAATCTTTTCTCTGTTGTTTTCAGAGCAGCACAATGAATGAAACTAATCTTAGAAGACCTGTTGTGTTTCACTTCTTGAAAAAGTTACTAGCTGTTTTTTGAGAGGCTCCTTTTTCACTCTTATCAGTAAGGCATGGACAGAAAGCCTATCAGTAGTGGTCTTGACCGGTCTCGTTAAAAAACCAGAGTCCGACCCAGTCTGAGACCGAGACAAGACCGAGTAAAAATGCCCTAGTTTCCAAGACAAGACCAAGAACCTCAAAAAATGGTCTCGAGTACTACAACCAAACACATCACAAGACTTTTTAGGCGACCAAAATGTTACAATTACCTTTCATGAACTGAAAACACACTGAAATAGTGATATGGTTATATTACCTAATCAACCATGTTACCATGGTAGCGACTTGTCAATCATAATGTATCCCCACTCTAAACCATACCTGCTTTAAAGGGTCAAATTTTTAATGAAATGGGATTATAATCTAAAAAATGAACTTTATTGAAGGAGACTTAAAACTAGCGATTCAGACCATAAAGTCATTAGGTAACAGTAATAAATCAAGTGAGAAGTAGAGCTATTCTCCCAAAATGCTTTAGGAAAACACTGACCTTGTAGTCGAAACTTTGTGGAAAGTTATGTGAACATTTTCAATTCTGTGTTCCAAGAAGTTAATTTAATGCCACACGGCGTCTCTTTGTTCCCTGCTTCTGAAAAAAAGCTCCTCTCCTGAATGCTTTTCTTTGGCAGCGCTCCACTGTAACTCCAAAAGACATTGAACAAACTCTCTGCTGTGGAGAAGGATTTCTAAAACGCTTAACATTTGTGATGCGCCCACATATGTGATCAAGGGCTTAATGATGTGATCGGGTGAATACTGTGTTTCAAAAAGACTAAATAGATGTCTAATGTTAGCTTCAAATGCAAATACTGATACTGCCCAAAGGGACCCCAGATGGTTACATGGTTTGCTGTGTTTGTTAATTGATGGACATTAACCCTCCTGTTGTCCTCGAGTCAAGGAAGGAAGGAAGGAAGGAAGGGAGGGAGCAGGAAGGAAAGGAGGGAGGAAGGAAGAAAGGAAGGAAAGAAGGAAGTAGGGAAGGACAGAAGGAAGGAAGGAAGGAAGAAAGGGTTGGAGGGAATAAGGGAGGAAAGAGAGAAGGAGTGAGGAAAGATAGACTGAAGGAAGGAAGGAAGGAAGGAAGGAAGGAAGGAAGGAAGGAAGGAAAGGAAAAAAGGAAGGGAGGAGGGAGAGAGAAAGGAAAAGAGGAAGGGAGGAAGGAAGGAAAGAAAGAGAGAAGGAAGGAAAAAACAAAGTAGGGAAGGAAGAAGGAAGGGGTTGGAGGAAGGAAGGGAGGAAAGAGAGAAGGAAGGAAGGAAGGACAGAAGGAAGGGAGGAAAGAAGGAAGGGAGGAAAGAAGGAACAGTCAAAACAGACAGGGTCAAAAGGAGACAGTTTCCCCCAAAGCTCCTGAGTTCAAATCACAAAAGGTTTCATCACTAAATCTGACTTTTCTATCATGTTTTTGATAAATTTGTTGTAAAACTGCATGAAAACACAAACACAGGTGGTTATAGTAAGGGAGGAAGGAAGGAGGGAGGAAGGAAGGGAGGAAAGGAAAGGAGGAAGGGACGAAAGAAAGAGAGAAGGAGGGAGGGAGGAAAGAAGGAAGGAAGGAAGGAAGTAGGGAAGGACAGAAGGAAGGAAGGAAGAAGGGGTTGGAGGGAAGAAGGGAGGAAAGAGAGAAGGAGTGAGGAAAGACAGACTAAAGGAAGGAAGGAAGGAAGGAAGGAAGGAAGGAAGGAAGGAAGGAAGGAAGGAAGGAAGGAAGGAAGGAAGGAAGGAAGGAAGGAAGGAAGGAAGGAAGGAAGGAAGGAAGGAAGGAAGGAAGGAAAGGAACTACCATTAACAAAGAGACTTCCCAGAACCTTGTGAGGAGCACGACTGATTCAATAGATAAAAGAAACCCTTAAAAACCTTCTTCCTATTCCACTTCTACCATGTGAGAGAGCACTCTATGTATCACAGGCTGTGCTTTTTCAAACCAGAGTGCACTGAAAGCTTCTTTCACATCTCGGCAGGTTCAACCAAAATTTGCACTGACCAAATGGGAAAACCCAGATAAGTGAAAAACAAGCACTCAATCTCCATAACATACCAATTCAAGTAGTCATTTAGGTTATTAGTATTCTACTGTAGATGTTCCTAGAAGTTTAATCTCACTGCCATCAACAATTGTCCTCGAGATTCACTGTTGATGTGTTTCCATTCATCAAATAAAGATGAGACCATGTTGTAATTCTCTAACTTTAAGATGAGAAACTAGAGGGAGCATTTGAAGAAAATATAAAGAAGGAGGGAAGGACAGAAGGAAGGAAGGAAGGAAGGAAAGGAAAGGAAAGGAAAGGAAAGGAGGAAAGGAGGGAGGGAAGAAAGAAGGAAGGAACAAACAAAAAAAGGAAAAAATGAAGGAAGGAAGGGAGGGAGGGAGGGAGGAACGAACAAATGAAGGAAGGAAGGAAGGAAGGGAGGGAGGAAGGAAGGAACGAACAAATGAAGGAAGGAAGGAAGGAAGGGAGGGAGGAAAGGAAAGGAGGAAAGGAGGGAGGGAAGAAAGAAGGAAGGAACAAACAAAAAAAGGAAAAAATGAAGGAAGGAAGGGAGGGAGGGAGGAAGGAAGGAACGAACAAATGAAGGAAGGAAGGAAGGGAGGGAGGAAAGGAAAGGAGGAAAGGAGGGAGGGAAGAAAGAAGGAAGGAACAAACAAAAAAAGGAAAAAATGAAGGAAGGAAGGAAGGAAGGAAGGAAGGAAGGAACAAAGAAAGGAAGGAGGGAAGTAAAGAAGGAGGGAAGGACAGATGTAAGGAAGGGAGGAAGGAAGGGAGGAAAGAAGGAAGGAAGGGAGGGAGGAAAGGAATGGAGGAAAGCAGGGAGGGAAGAAAGAAGGAAGGAACAAACAAAAAAAGGAAAAAATGAAGGAAGGAAGGGAGGGAGGAACGAACAAATGAAGGAAGGAAGGAAGGAAGGGAGGAAAGGAAAGGAGGGAGGGAGGAAAGAAGGAAGGAACAAACAAAAAAGGAAAAAATGAAGGAAGAAAGGAAGGAACGAACGAACAAAGAAAGGAAGGAGGGAAGGACAGAAGGAAGGAAGGAAGGAAGGAAGGACGGACAGAAGGAAGGAAAGAAGGAAGGGAGGAAAGAAGGAACAGTGGTGCTCTGAAGTTTTCATTGGGATAAAAGGCCTAATATCAGCCCTCTGCCAGAGGAAAATACTTTTTGGACACACACCCTTATAGCTTTTACAGGTTTGATTTATCATACTGATTACACTCCTTATAACTCCCTCTTATAATAACACAGTTTGCATTTGTTTTATTTACAGCCAAAGCTTTTAGACCCCTTTGAAGTGCACTAAACTAATGATCTTATAAAATAAAGAATGTTATAACAAATATATAATAGAAGAAACTACAATAAATTTGGCTATGATATGTTTTAAAAGGTCTCTCATACAATTACCTGCTGATCTAGATTCTACACTCTTTCCAAAGTAGATAAGACCTTTGTGATATGATATGATAAATACAGGGGATTTCACCAAATATATGCATTGTGTTATCCAAGTGTCAGGGTCTGTTAGTGTCTGTTAAGGTTTTAGTTGATTTTCTGTTCTTGTTGTGCCACTTCCTGTTTTATTTTGAAGTCCTTGTCTTACCCCTGTGTCTAATTGTCTTCCCCCTCGTTGTGTATTTAAGCCGCGTTTCCCTTCTGTGCCAGATCGTCTTGTCCTTTGAGTTCCTTGAGTATCTTCCCGTGAGTGACCAGTTTTGATTCCCCGACCTTAGAGTTTAGCCTGCTGATTAATTGTACCTTTACCTGTTGAATTGACTACCTGGTTTTGACCCTCGCCTGCAATAAACGACTGAGTAAGCCTGAGCCCATCGGTTCCTTCACTGTGTCCTCATCCGTACCTGATACCATGTACACCTCTAATATTAGAGTAAATCAATTATGAATGTTTTATGAAAGTTCTTAGAAAACAAAATGAATCCCCCTCCAATTTATTTATTCTAGATTTTTATTTTTGGGCATTTTTGTAGCATAGGTCATTTGTCAGACTCAAACCAGGGACGCTGTGATTATGCAGCCTGTATGTTAACCACTCTGCTACTGAAGCCCCCCCTCCCCCCCCCCCTCCTCCCATCGTCCTATTTTTAAACCATACTTAGTTCAGCCATCACATTGGACTTTTCTACTTTGGTTCTACTTATGCCACTGACATTGATAAGAGGAGAGAGAAAACAGGTTTTTGAAAAAAACTTTACAAATTGACTTTTCTAGTATTTTAATTCTCTCTTCCTATTTTTCTGTACTTTGTTTTTATTATTAGTGGGGGAGGGGGTTAATTATATGTTTTAATGTTTCCATGTGTTTACTATTATTGGGTTTTATTTTTTTTTCTCAAATTGCATGTTTTTTTATTTCCATATCTTTCTGTTTAATGTAAAGCACAGTGAGTTGCCATGGTGTATGAAATGGACTATATAAATAAAGCTGCCTTGCGCCTTTTGTGTCACTGTTGTGTTATTTACATGTAATCTACCATTACAGTTCAAACTGTGTGCTTAAGTTGTGTGGTGGAAGATAAACAGGCCTCTCAGTGTGTGTGAGGATGATAAAACTAAACACAAGCAACACATTTATCTGTTAATGTAATATACCAGCAAGATGTAAGTGCAGATAGAGCTGGATAACCTAATAATAAGATTACATCGTCTCAAAGGCCGCCTCGTATCACTGAACGCCTGCCTGTAGCATCCAGGAGACTCTGAGACAGTAGCCGAGTCTTTGCATGCACAGGAATGAGTTTGCTGGTGCTCTGTTGAAAGGATGCATATGATCAGTTAATCAACCAAAGCAGGCTGCGTTTCATTTCAGCCTTTTGTTGTTTGAAATCAGGACGTTCATCCAGACATGTGTTATATTAAAAAGGCTAAATGCATTAATCTCTCATCACATAACCATTAACATCATGACTGTTAACTCACATTTTGCAAACAGTGTCAAAAATGTCATAATAAACTATGCACAGGTGTAGAGAACTAAAATAACTACAGGGTTACAGTAGCTTGTTTAAATTTGGCAAACATGTCACGACTTAGTTAAATCCACAGACACACTAATGATCTGCAGCTGCTCTGGGTAATTTCATGCTAATACAATAAGGTCTGTTTGTACTGTGTGTTTAAAAGCCTACTATTAGTCTTCAACACAGCGATTCTGTTGCACTAATCTATTCTTCATAAAGCTTTAAATGATGTTTGTCTTTGCAGATTGCTCCATGTCTCCAATGCCAGTCCAGGTGAGCCAATATTAACTCTCCTGTTGTCCTCGAGTCAAAGAAGGGAGGAAGGAAGGAAAGAAGGTAGGAGGGAGGGAGAAAGGAAAAGAGGAAGGAAGGAAGTGAGAAAGGACGAAGGAAAGAAAGAAGGAAGGAAGGGAGGAGGAAAAGAAAAGAAGATGGAAAGAAAGGAGGGAGGAAAGGAAAAGAGGAAGATGGAAGGAAAGGAGGGAGGAAGGGAATGAAGGAAGGAAAGGAAAAGAGGAAGATGGAAGGAAAGGAGGGAGGAAGGAAAGGGATGAAGGAAGGAAAGAAGGAGGGAGAAGGAAAAGAAAAGGGAAGGGAAGAAGGAGGGAGAAAGATGGAGGGAGGAAAGGAAAAGAGGAAGATGGAAGAAAAGGGAGGGAGCAAGGGACGAAGGAAAGTATGAAGGAAGGAAGGAGGGAGAGAGAGAGAAAGGAAAAGAGGAAGGAAGGAGGGAGGAAGGAACAGTCAAAACAGACGGGGTCATGACACGAAGGTTAAAGAAAAGAGGGAATAACTACAAACATTAACAAAATGTTGTTAGTCTCACTGTTCATACTTTAATACAGTGTGTCTGAAATATGTTTCCACTCATCTTAAACGTAGCAGGGAGTCAGACGTGTAAAAGCACTGATACATCTCTCATTTTGCAAAAAGAGGCACAAAATTAGGCAACTATACACAAGTGTGGACATGCAAATCTGTGCATAGTTATCCAAATCACCTGTACATAGAGGGAGTTTGGGGTTGAAACTATAGACGCAGCTGCAACTTGGTGGGTTTGTGAGGCGCTGGGTTGGTGGCTGGACGGCGATTAGATGGTGATTAGTGCGAAGACTGAGAGATGTAGTGACAGTGACTAATAGTGCGTGACGGAGCGGTTGTCTTTGTGAGCGATAGTGGGTGAGTAATGGCTCTGCTTGTGTGTATTGTAAGTGTGGTGTCCGTTTATCTCTGGCAGTGGTGGTGGTGTGTGTACATTTGTTATATTGCTTGTGTATTTTGTTGTATTTGTTTGTGTGAAGAGGTGAGGAGTAGAAAGGAGTAGGAGTAGACAGGTGGAGGAAGGTGTTGAAAGAGGGACAGATTGGGTCCCAATATTCTCTGAGAAATTTGAAGAGCTGACAAGCAAGCTGCAATATGTCATAAAGAACAGCTGACAACCTTTAGGATAAAGTGTAAGCATGCATCCCATATGGACTTTTAAAAAACTGCTAATGGTATAACTCCCAATAATTTTGACATTATGAATCTGAACCACCAGATGGAGAGCTGCTCTCTATCTGCAGCCGCAAAAATGAAATAAGTTGGAGCACCTGGTGAGACCCGATCCCAGATAAGCAGAAGACGACGGTACGATACGATACACCTGGTGAGAGTCGTATCAAGCACAGAAGAGGTAAACTCCATCTTTGAGGAGTTTCATTGTAGTAGTGTTTACTGGATGCTTTGGAATTAAGAAAACTCAGTGCTATCATCCATTGGCTACTTATGGCATGGCATGGAGGAGGACATTCACAAGTGGGTGAGTAGGTATCTTCAGAATATCTGATTTGATTGAAAGGAGAACAGAGGAGTGTAGTGGGCGGCTGTCCACTCCAGTCCACATGTAGATGCGTTCTTTGGCAAGATACTTAACCCCAAATTGCTCCCGTTGCTGTGCCAACGGTGTGTGAATGGGTGAATCAGACATGTAGTCTGAAAGCACTTTGAGTCTACACTAGGTGGACTTGAGAAGCACTATATAAGTACAGTCCATTTAGTGTGTACTTCTGCCAAAGTAAAATGCCTTCTTACACTGCTTAAAAGCCTGCTAGTAAGTTTCCAACATGAGGATTCATAGCCGTCATACGTTTTGAAATGATGCCTGTCTGTTTGGATTGCTAAGTGTCCACAGCGCCAGGCCAAGAGAGCCATTATCAAAGGAAAGAAGGAGTATGATCCAATAGAGGTAAAGGAAGCCATGCCAACAGCGACAGGCTTCTGTACTGCTTGTCTTCCAGGTAGTGGTGCCTCTCAAGCTCATAGGGATGGATCTGGTGGGCAAACTTACACAAACTCATGGTGGACTTTTCACTAAAAAGAGCAAAAACAGCAAGGGGGGGGGGGGGGGGGGGGGGTGAATGTTATGTTACAGGTATACATTGTATAAGAACGCTATAGTCTGTACTGCCCTGAAAATAAATAAAAGCATGGTTTAAAAAAAAAAAAAAAGTTGTATTCTTGATTTCTACTGCAAATTTGGTGCATCTAAAAAAGACTGCTAGCAATTCTGCCAAACCAAATCCACATCATCATTTCAAGGAGGTGGAGAAAATGAATGGAACAATATGTCTTTCATATGAATTGTAGCCAATATAAAGTGACACGTACACGTTTTGTCGTTATCCGACCACATGAATCAGTAATAAAACCTTCTGAAATAAGGTTGTTTGTTGTACCAGAGAACCCAAATTCATTCGAGCCTTCTCATGCTTGATTTCCTTCAGTCCACCATGTTTGACCTGAGAACTGAAAAGCAGCTGACAACATATAGCCTCTACTGCATTACTGCAACTTCAGCAATGAGCAGATCCCTGAAGAAGCAGGGTGAGACGTACACAGGTCGAAGCAAACAAGAAAAGCCAAGACAGGGTCTGCAAATGGAAAGACGGAAGGGCCCAGGAGGATTACTTCACAGTGGGAGATCTTGTCTTGTAGAGAAATGTAAGACAGGAAAAGAGGAAAGGGGTCAATAGTTAGAGTCCTGCATTCTGGGACCCTTCAAGATCACCAGGCTGGAGGAGAAGAGCGCAGATCTAGTGTCAGAAAAGGGCGAGCAGACATTCAAAGTGAACAGAAATCACCTCATACATTATTTCCTTTGAGAGGAGGAGATCCTCACTCAAGTGTTGAATACATGTTTAACATACACCACATGCACAGAGGAACTGACATTTGAAAGGTTATCCACATGCCCAGAGGTCCCACAGCCCTAAAAACGCAGACATTTGTGAATACACTCGGTTTAGAACCTCTACAGCTGCAGGCGCAAAGGAAATAAGTTGGAGCACCTGGTGAGACCTGATCCCGGATAAGCGGAAGACGGTACGATACATACACCTGGTGAGAGTCCTATCAAGTCCAGAGGAGGTAAACTCCATCTTTGAGGAGTTTCATTGTAGTAGTGTTTACTGGATGCTTTGGAATTAAGAAAACTCACAGTGCCATCATCCATTGGCTACTTATGGCATGGCATGGAGGAGGACATTAGCAAGTGGGTGAGTAGGTATCTTCAGAATATCTGATTTGATTGAAAGGAGAACAGAGGAGTGTAGTGGGCGGCTGTCCACTCCAGTCCACATGTAGATGTGTCCTTGGGCAAGATACTTAACCCCAAATGGCTCCAGTTGCTGTGCCAACGGTGTGTGAATGGGTGAATCAGACATGTAGTGTAAAAAGCACTTTGAGTTTTCACTAGGTGGACTTGAGAAGCACTATATAAGTACAGTTCATTAAGTGTGTACTTCTGCCAAAGTAAAATGCCTTCTTACACTGCTTAAAAGCCTGCTAGTAGTTCCCAACATGAGGATTCATAGCCGTCATACATTTTGAAATGATGTCTGTCTGTTTGGATTGCTAAGTGTCCACAGCGCCAGGCCAAGAGAGTCGTTATCAAAAGGAGCCTGTATGTCCCATATCACCCACAGACAATGGCCTGGTGGAGAAAATGAATGGAACAATATGTCTTTCATATGAATTGTAGCCAATATAAAGTGACACGTACACGTTTTGTCGTTATCTGACCATATGAATCAGTAATAAAACCTTCTGAAATAAGGTTGCTTTGTTGTACCAGAGAACCCAAATTCTTTCGAGCCTTCTCATGCTTGATTTCCTTCAGTCCACCATGTTTGACCTGAGAACTGAAAAGCAGCTGACAACATATAGCCTCTACTGCATTACTGCAACTTCAGCAATGAGCGGATCCCTGAAGAAGCAGGGTGAGACGTACACAGGTCGAAGCAAACAAGAAAAGCCAAGACAGGGTGTGCAAATGGAAAGACAGAAGGACCCAGGAGGATTACTTCACAGTGGGAGATCTTGTCTTGCAGAGAAATGTAAGACAGGAACACAGGAAAGGGGTCAAAAGTTAGAGTCCTGCACGCTGGGACCCTTCAAGATCACCAGGCTGGAGGAGAAGAGCGCAGATCTAGTGTCAGAAAAGGGCGAGCAGACATTCAAAGTGAACAGAAATCGCCTCATACATTATTTCCTTTGAGAGGAGGAGATCCTCACTCAAGTGTTGAATACATGTTTAACATGCACCACATGCACAGAGGAACCGACATTTGAAAGGTTATCCACATGCCCAGAGGTCCCACAGCCCTAAAAACGCAGACATTTGTGAATACACTCGGTTTAGAACCTCTACATCTGCAGGCGCAAAGGAAATAAGTTGGAGCACCTGGTGAGACCTGATCCCGGATAAGCAGAAGAAGACTATACGATACACCTGGTGAGAGTCGTATCAAGCACAGAGGAGGTAAACTCCATCTTTGAGGAGATTCATTGTAGTAGTGTTTACTGGATGCTTTGGAATTGAGAAAACTCAGTGCTATCATCCATTGGCTACTAATGGCATGGCATGGAGGAGGACATTCACAAGTGGGTGAGTAGGTATCTTCAGAATATCTGATTTGATTGAAAGGAGAACAGAGGAGTGTAGTGGGCGGCTGTCCACTCCAGTCCACATGTAGATGTGTCCTTGGGCAAGATACTTAACCCCAAATTGCTCCAGTTGCTGTGCCAACGGTGTGTGAATGGGTGAATGGGTGAATCAGACATGTAGTGTAAAAAGCACTTCGGAGTCTTCACTAGGTGGACTTGAGAAGCACTATATAAGTACAGTTCATTTAGTGTGTATTTTTCTGCCAAAGTAAAATTCCTTCTTACACTGCTTAAAAGCCTGCTAGTAAGTTTCCAACATGAGGATTCATAGCCGTCATACATTTTGAAATGATGTCTGTCTGTTTGGATTGCTAAGTGTCCACAGTGCCAGGCCAAGAGAGTCATTATCAAAAGGAAAGAATGAGTATGATCCAATAGAGGTGAAGGAAGCCATGCCAACAGCGACAGGTTTCTGTAATGCACATTTGATTTAACTTTGTTCTGTTCTGTCTTTTGTTTGTCTTCCAGGTAATGGTGCCTCTCAAGCTCATAGGGATGGATCTGGTGGGCAAACTCCAAATCAAGCCAAATCCAAATCATCATCATCATCATTTCAAGGTAAACTACAGTCTGGGCATCAAAAGGAGCCTGTGTGTCCCATATCACCCACAGACCAATGGCCTGGTGGAGAAAATGGAACAATATGTCTTTCATAGTTGAAGGAATTGTAGCCAATATAAAGTGACACGTACACGTTTTGTCGTTATCTGACCACATGAATCAGTAATAAAACCTTCTGAAAATAGGTTTGTCGTACCAGAGAACCCAAATTCATTCGAGCCTTCTCATGCTTGACTTCCTTCAGTCCACCATGTTTGACCTGAGAACTGAAAAGCAGCGTTACCGCTAGCTGCGTGGTATTGTTATCTATTATCTGTAACTTATTGTATAATTGCTGCTAACATTGTGCCTTCTTTTATATTTTAAGTTGTTTGTTTTTATGGTATGTCTGTCTGTCTTTTAATGTGAGGACTACGGGTGGAAATTAGCTTTGAGCTAAACCCGGTATATTTACAAGACGTCATTGCACCAATTGTCCATTAATATGCATTGTACTCGACTAATAATAATAATAATAATAATAATAATATAAAGAGCAAAACAATAGTGATCAGACAGCAAATTGTGTTTTCGGAGTGGAGAGATCTACATATTCCATACATTTCATATATTTTGCCCAGACTCCTCTTAATAGTTCCTGTAACTTGTTTCTACTGTGATGACTCAAGAGACATTGGAGAATGAATGTGAGAGAGTAGCAAAATTATTTATTTCCTGGTTATTGATTGATTCAGCCACCATTTACATCTGTCACACCGGCACACAGTAGAGGTGGCATAACAGAACTATACAAAGCAAAAGATCCAACCAAACTGAACTGAGCCACAGGACTTACATCCAGACAGAACTAATGAGCTAATGCCGAAAAGCTGAGCAGACACATAGCATGTGAGCAGTGATTGGCTCAGGGAAAACTCTGGAAACAGGGCAGCGCTAACGAGGTAGATGCAGGGCAGGTGTGGATGGTAAAGGAGGAAAAACCCCAACAAAGACAGGGGAGGAAAAACCCCAGAGTAGCACAGAACGCAATTTTCTTCATAATTAACTGACATACATAAACCTGGCTAAGAATATACATGAATATGACCTAAATACACAAGTAGACAATAACCTGGAAACTCCCCTATTTACATTTTCATGATAACGCAGCTCTTCAAACATGGCATACGGAGGCTGTAAATGCAAATTACTAAAGCTAAAGTTAAACTCTGTAGTTACTTTTCACAACTACAGAGTGTCCTTTATCAGAGTCTTCTCCTTCTCAGTCCAGTTTAACAACAATGGAACGATTGTGAAGTTATCTGGTGGCACCTAAGGAACATAAAGCCTCTGTTAATGTAATGTTTAATTTAATGTAACCAGCCATGTTTATTTGGCCTAATAAAACCCCTCGAGGTGACGTGTGTGAATTTCCTTCCTGGTGACTCAGACACTGACTCATCTGGTAAACATTTAACATTATTCCATATTAATTTTAGCTCCATGTAAAGTGAATAAATGCAACGTTTCCATGGCAATACCCATCTGCCTTAATGACGCAATTTACACACTTTTATAACTGCTCAAATTTTTATTTATTTTTTTTTAACCCTCCTCTTGTCCTCAGGTCAAGAAAGGGAGGGAGGAAGGAATGAAGGAAGGAAGGAAAGGAGTAAGGAGGGAGGGAGGAAGGAAGTAAGGAGAGAAGGAAGGGAATAAGGAAGGAATGGAGGAAGCCGTTGCTATGACAACCCCCCGCCCACGTTGAGTAGGTACTTCTTTGTAATGGAAAAGGTTGTTCCTGGAACCGAGCCGAGTCGAGCCGAGTAGTGCTGGAACTGTGTCGTGGAAAAGCGCCATAACTATGGTTTCTCACTGGCAGGTTTTCTTTTCCACCTCCACTGGCCTGAAGCTCTCCTCCTCCACTTGTGCTTATTATGAAAGTCACTTTTATACTCATTATTATTGCCAGTGGGCTTTAAGCTTAGAGCAATAGAAGTATTTGGGGAAGGAGGAAATTTGAAATAATATCTGTGGAAAAAGTATGGTATTGATTTTTTTTTTTTTTAAATGCATTAAAGTGCAATATAAAAAGACTTTCTGAATAAAGCATGTAACTGAAATACTTCCACTGAACATGGAAAAATCAGATCTGTGTGGAATGATGATGAGACAGGAAACAGAAATGTTATACTTATATCATGTTTTCCATCATTTGAGCTTTCACTGCTGCTCTGTTAATGATGTCATCTCATTGCGTGCAGTGCTTTAATGACACAGACTGGAGACTTTATCTTGATGAATCAACTCCTAACATCCATGCAGCAGTAGTGGATTTAAAAGAAGATGAATTTGCACTACAAGTGGATGGAAATCTGTAACTTGTGTGGGGGAGATTTAATCTTTTGAAGGGGTGCAGTCATGGTGAGGTTCCAGTTACTCCAAAGATTCAGCCAGGTCAGAATAATTTACACACATATACATAAAATATATCCACATCAGTAGGCTGGCAGGCTCCACGGTGCCGTTTTGATCTTTCACACCTGTCGACTTTATGATCTGCAGGATCTTTGTTGAAGGTTTCTTTGAAAAGGTTCCTGCTGCCCAACACTACAGCTGTTCATCACTGATTTCCATCTTATATTTCTGTTCATTTCTGGCATGTTGCACAAATGTAATGCAGGTTTCATTTGAGTATTTTGTGGTTTTCTAATGTTAGGTTTCATTGAGGGACAGATTCAGGGCAGATTAGATTAATTAGTAGCAGCAACAGGTGTGTATCATTAGCAGCACTCAGCAGTGTTTCACTAGGCTCTGTCAAGTTGAGGTAGGAACAGGCGGGGAGTTTCGGTCCTCTGAAATGAGGCCAACGAGGAAGTAATTTAGAGCTGAATTCTATCAAAAGGCCACCAGGGGGCGACCGTCTCTATACAAGTCAATGGAGAATTCACCAACTTCTCACTTGATTTCTAACCTCAGTAAACGTTTTCAAAATGTGTTTATGGTCTCAATCGCTAGTTTAAAGCCTTCTTCAATGCAGTATGATGTTCATTTGGGACATTTTGGCCTCCCTGATTTTATATGTGACGATAAAGCAGGGTATGCATTAGGGCGTGTCTACGTCCTGATTGACAGGTTGATTGACCAATGTCCTCGAGATCCAGCCCTCGCAACCATAGCAACCTCCCCTCTTCGCCCATGGCCCCGCCTCATGCCCATATAAGTAGAATCCATGTTTTTATTTTTCCCAGCATGCACCTGAAATGTTCAAGATGGCGCTGCCTAGATTAGAAACTATTGGCTTCCGAGCAGCAGTCCACAAACCAATGGGTGACGTCACGGATGTTACGTCCATTTCTTTTATACAGTCTATGGGTAGGAAGGATAAAGATGGATATTGACTTAAAACTCACTATGTGTGTGTGTGTGTGTGTCACTGTAGGAAATTATATAGTAAAGCATGGTATCAGTATAGCTCACCATGTGCTAACCTGAGATGCTCTGTTTCAGTTAGGTGAGGCTAAGAAGATTTTTTGTGCATGTACTTTGGCCTGCCAGCCTGTTTTTTTTTTTTTTTTTTGCAATATTCCTTTAACAAAAAAAAAAAGGTTTCCAGGTCTTAAGCACCATCTATTGCCCTTAATATGAGGTGAAGCCACTCCAGTTTCTTGCAGCATGTATAGTGACACATGCTGATTCAGAAGATGGAGAGAAAAGCTCCCCGCCTGTCATCCGTTGTAGTCGAGGTGTCCATGCTCTCAGTGCTCTCAGTGTTCAGTGTGGGTTTATTCGTCACAGTTTGTACACAGAACTATCAGTCAGCTCAGTGTGTGAAAGGCACAACACAACCTGCCGAAGAAAGTTTGCCGCTGAGAAAAATATGGACTTGGGGAAATGAATTATGATCCTCCTCCTCCCCAACGGATACACACACCTGTACCCGATCAGTCATCCTGTAGCACAACTACCACACAGCTGGAGTCTTTGGTTTCATCTGTTGGTGTCAGCTGCCCCGTAGCCAGAACAAATTGAATGAGAGGGGGGGGGGGGGAGGGGGAGCAGATAGTTTTCACCCGGGGACTGGACTTTGAACTTGGTTGGAAACTTTTCTTACAGGGCAAATACTGTAACTACTATTTACACACAGTGTGACAAGAGAACTCCTGATATTAAGACACAACCCATGCTTTGGGTTCTACCCATGAAGGAAGGGAGGAAGAAGGAAGGAAAGGAGGGGGGAAGGAAGGAAGGAAAGAAAAGAAAAGAGGGATGAAGGGAGGAAGGGTGGGAGGAAGAAGGAAGGAAAGGAGGGGGTGAGGAAGGAAGGAAGGAAGAAGGACAGAGGAAAGAGGGAAGGGAGGAAGGAAGAAAGGAAAGAAAGAGAGGAGGGAGGGAGGGAGGGAGGAAGGAGGGAAAGGAGGGCTGAAGGGAGGAAGGGTGGGAGGAAGAAGGAAGGAAAGGAGGGGGTGAGGAAGGAAGGAAGGGAGGAAGGAAGGAAGAAGGACAGAGGAAAGAGGGAAGGGAGGAAGGAAGAAAGGAAAGAAAGAGAGAAAAAGGGAGGGAGGACAGAAGGAAGGAAGGGAGGAAAGAAGGAACAGTCAAAACAGACGTGGTCAATTTGACCCAGGAGGACGACAGGAAAGTTAAATTATCTTAATGGAAGAAGGGATTTTTATAATACAAACTAAATGAACATAAACAAGAATTTCACTGAAGCAAAAGCTGATTAATTTCAGTAAAATGCCACGTCATCACAGTGTTCTGAGTTAAAATGGGTTTGTAATCTGTCCTGAGCAGCGTGAGCATTATTGGCTTTATTCCACAGCTCGGTAAAACTCACAGCAGTTTAGTGAAGACATTCATTAACACTGCAGTAGACACACCAAATGTTACTCTCACAGCAGTCACTACACTTGGCAGAAGTAGCAGAATGGCACTGTTGCCTTCGACTCTTCTTCCAAAACAGATGGTCCAAGTACTGCTGAATAACTACTTGATTAGTGTCTCACTTCCAAGATCTGGTTCGCTGACAGTCGAACCCAGTCCCAGCAAATCGATGACGGCAGAAAAGGCTCCAGCTGCAAGGCTAATGTTAATGTTAGTGTAGTGATTAAACCTTACTTTGGCCATAATTGTTTGGAAATGTACTCTTTTCAGTCTTTTTCTAGTAGACTCACAAAAGGTGCATTTATTTTCTTACCTCATGTTTGTCACTTTTCTCCAGCTAAACAAATACAGCCCAACATACACGAGCACAGGCTATAATAAGCCTATATCCAGCATCACCATACATACTTTTTTGCTAATGCTATCGCCCACAGTTCTTTGAGGGGCAAGCTTACCTTTTAACCTCACGGGTCATCTTTAAATTTAACAACGAAGTCATGCTCCAAAACAGGATTTATTTGTCGTCAAATGTAAGCACAGATGCAAAACATATACTTTTATTAAGTTTCTGAGATATGGGGGGTGAGGGGGGGGTAATGCATGGTGGGGCTGCCTTTACACCCCAATGCACCACCCCTAGTGAGGAACCAAGCGTCAGTGTTTCTGGTTTGCAGGTCGACCTCCCACTGGGAGAACAGCTGATACTCCAGATGTTCAGTGTGGCTGCGATGACCCTCCAAACTTCTGATGTACAAATTAAAAGTTGAACTCCGAGTCATGCTGCAGTCAGTCTCATATAGGCTTAGAAGCTCAGTAGCCTGATGCATTTGTGTTTATATTTTATGTATTCCCGTTAGCAATTCTACATTATATCCTGAAATATGTACTGGTTAAATTATCAGTAGTGTGTAATAACTTTTGCACCTCATTTTAATTAATTTTTGTCCACTCATGCTCATATCTCTCATATTACACGTCATTCTCAGTGTTGGGGAGTAACTAGCTACATGTCACAGTGTTATGTAATTTAATTATAAAATAAATGTAACTGTAATCAGTTACTGAGGAAAAATGCTGATGATTACAAAGGGGGTTACATCTTTTTAATTCTTTGAAATCAATATTTTTATATATTTCGTATATAAATCATGACGTGGGCTTATTTGGAGCAAACATGGAATTAAATGGAGTCACAGTACCAATTAAACCCACTTTATTCATCAAATATCTTTATTTTATATTCCTAAATCTACATGAACTAATGAATACATTTTACAATGAGAGATAAATGTTGCTTTATAAGAAATGATCTCCCTTATCAATCATGTCAGTATCCATGACAACACAGCTGAAAACATTGGTTAGAAAATTAAAAAAAAGTCATCAAAAAGTAATCACATGTATTAAGTTACATTGATTAAGTAATTGAAATAGTAACATTACTTACTAGTAACATTTCCAAAGCAACCCTGGAACATTTGAGTGAGTTTTCAGAGATTCATTCTCATTTGAAAAACAGCTAATTTATAAATGTATTTTGCATTGGACATCAGGACTTTGTACTTTGGTTTGTTTCACATTTTTTCAGTAGACAGCTCTATGATGGTGGCAGAGAAGATCCTTCACAGAATTGTTACAGGAGACTCAGAAAAAGATCATTCAGCAGATGAGAGTCCAGAGAGAGAGAGAGAGAGGATGAGAGAGGATGAGAGAGGAGAAGGTGAAAGTTCAGGTCCAGATGAAGTGTGTGGTCCTCCTCTGTGGGCCAAAACAAACACGCAGGGTCCTGAGGTTTTTAATCAGAGCCAAAAATGGAAGTGTCTCAGGAAATAGTTTATTTTTTAACCCAATGAAACTATTAATATCGAAAAATGTAAATATAATCATTAGAAGGATGGCCTAAGTGCAAAAGTGTCTCTTTACTATTTGGTCCTTTTAAAAGAGATGGAATGCACAAATAAAATGTGTTGTAATTCCTACACAGTTCACCTGATTTATATGTAAATAATAAATCATTTAAATACCCTCAAATTAAAGCTCAAATTCTGCACTTAAAGCACATCTTGATTGTTTCATGTCAAATCCATTGTGGTGTTGTACAGAGCTGGATGCTGAAAATTGTGTCAATGTCCAAATATAATGGACCTGACTGTGTATGTATATATATATATATATATATATATATATATATATATATATATATATATGCACACCTTTATTTCTTTGTATTATATCATGTTGTAATGTTATATTTTGCATTATATTTGCATTGGGCACTTTTATGCTTATGGTCCGACCCCAGGAAGAGTAGCTACTGGGGATCCTAATAAAACTAAACTAAACCAAAATGAGTCCCAATCATAACTGACTCTCAATCATTCCTAGAATTGTTTCTATTATTTTGTAATCTAAAAGTGTATTGCTGCACAAAACTTTATTTTTTTAAATGCAGAGTGGCCAATATCCTTGGATACACATTTAAATCAGAGTTAAATCTAATTGGATTTTTACCTCAGAATAACAATCCTAAAAGATTAATTTTGAGTTGAACCCAGTTTGAGATAATGATATGTGTGTGTGCGTTATAACTTTATCTTCAAAATTACCTTTCAGAATTTCAGAAGAAAAGATGTTTCATGTTTGATTTTGTCTGAATTTGACGGCTCAATCTCTCAGGCTGGAGGTTCCATCAGCCTCTCTGATGTAAATGTCTTAAACTACATCATGCACCTCCAGGTAGTATATGTGGGCATGCTGATGCTGCTTCACACTCTAAACCTTTCACTGCCTGGCTTTTTACTCATTAGCATAAAAGTGAGACCTGGCTCTGGTGTATTTTGCACCGGCTGTTATGGGTTTGATGTCAAAATGCAAAATATAAGTCCTCACTGCCTGTGTGTATGTGTGTGTGTGTGTGTGTTCAGGCTCCCAAGGCACTAAAACACAACACGTGCAACATAATCATGCATTCATGCATTTTCAGCTTCCAGTTTGGGAAATGAAAAATATGCAGATGGCTGTGCGCAGTGTTGGGTGTGCGCAGTGTGTGTGTGTGTGTGTGTGTGTGTGCAGTGTGTGTGTGTGTGTGTGTGCAGAGCGTGTTGTAATTCTGAAGCCACTTCACTGTGGCCTGACTCCAAATATCCCTCTGCTCACTGTTCGGTTGCCAGATTGGAGCCGAGCCTGGGGTGGCTGCACTAGATGGATGGCCGGCGTCTGCTGTCAGGATGCCAAGTCAGAGCTGAGCCAATGCTTCTGGACCTGTGGAGGGTTTCATGGATCTTACCTCTCGGGGATGTTTGCATTTCATCAAATTGCGACAACTCAAGGTGACGCGCTGTGAATCTCCAGGGCGACATCAGTCACTGCGTCAGTTTGCTGAGGGAATAAAGACTATCATTAGCTCATCTCCAACACATACACAACCTTTTTTTTTTTTTTTATCAGTCAGTCATAAATCTGCCTATAAACCAGACAATATGACAGCAGGGGAACCACACAGGTCAAATATGCTAAGGCAGCTAATCCTGTGAGAATACACATACTATAATTAGAATGCATGCACATGAATGCATGCATTTAGTAATATAAGTATCATAAATCAATCAACAGTAAGCAGCCTTCATCAGAAGAAGAAGAAGATTCTAATGAATTGTAAGTTTATGTTTCTGGCCGTTTCTGTCTCTACACTTAAAAATTAAATCAAGCCAAACATATGCTGGGGAAAGGGCATTTGTACTTTTAAAGGGGTGATTCACATTTAACCATCAACAGGATTTATAGGAACTGACCCAAATGATGGCAGAAGCAGATGGTTAAATGAGAGGAGACTTTAATGCAGAGTCACTTACTGTAATAGGGACTGAACAGGGGAAGGTTGAGTGGGAGCAAAGAAGATGGACTGGAGACATTAAAGGCTTGGCAGACTGCTGAGGAAGACTAAAGCTGTCCTCAGATGATAAGACATTTGCCTTCACACACTGTGAGGTAGTGTACAGAGCATCTGACCTTGCCTACAGATATAAAACACCCAGGTATTGTTCACTGATGTTAACAAATGTTGCACGTTAAGACACACTAGTAAATAGTTCATAGTGAAATATGTTTGGAGAGAAAGGTAAAAGCTGCACTATTATTAGAGTATGGAAGTGAAGGTGGGAGGGGTGCGGTGATTCCTCTCATCCTGCCTCATCCTCTTTGAGTCAGAGTCTACTCATGAATCTCTGGCAAACTAGGCAACGCTGATCAAATATAAGTCCAAATTCTGTTACTGCAGTGTCTATTTCCTGCCTCAGTTCTTTTCAGAGATATATTTTAGTGTACTGTTGAGCTACAATATGAGATTGAGACAAGCTTCTGGCTACGTCGCTTATACCTTTTACCTCACTCGTGCTTTGAAAGGTTAGGGTCAATGTAAAAATGCATATAAGTGTGACTTCTGTACTACTCCCATTCATTTTTATTTGAGGCCAGAATAGCGAACCGTAATTGCTAGACCTTACAAATCTGGTATGGGTTAGGTCCAGGGGAAGGGTGTAGTTCCACATCTTTACCACCAGGGATTGCTATAGTGCAAATTGCTAACCAAAACTGCGGGGTGATTCAGGTGTCATGTGAAACCATAGACTGTATAGGAGAAATGGACGTAACATCCGTGATGTCACCCATTGGTTTGTGGACTGCTGCTTGGAAGCCAATAGTTTCGAATCAGGGCAGCGCCATCTTGAAAATTTCAGGTGCATGCTGGGAAAAATAAAAACATGGATTCTATTTATATACGCATGAGGCAGAGCCACACCAATACACAGGGATGCAAGCAACTCACCTTTCCATGAAATTTTCTGTTTTGAAAATGTGTCGCCTTCCGAGATTTGTGTAAGCAGCAGCTAACGTTAGCCTCTGCTGCTGTTTGCTGTCACTTCTCCTCACGTCGCTATCTGCTCTCAGAGAATCTGTTCTACTGCGACTCACTAAAAAATCCGAACACAGAATGGGGGACAGAGTTTCTCCGTCAGTACGCGGCTACAGACATAGACGGAACAGGATCGACTGACGCTGTGGTCAAGCGAGCTAGAGAGTGATGAAGAGAGGGAGTGCTGACAGTAAGAAAGCCGGTAAATCAGATCAATAACAGCACAAATAAACTTCCCCACACACCTCCACTCGACCCTGCAGCTCAGCCTCAAACCTCTGAATCTCAAACACCTGCTGCTGTTTAAAATACAGCAGCAGCTTAATCCTTATTTGGTTGGTTCAGTTTAAAAACGTCTCAATGAGGAATCTTGCTTATTTCCATCTGTAAAATAAATCAACTCTGATCATGATCCACTTCTAAGACCCTGTGCTCCCACATCTCTTAAAAGAATCACAGATTCTCTGTCTGTCCCCTCTCAGAAATAGTGCAGTATTTGACATGTTCTTATTTCAGTTATTGGATGGATAGGCTATTACAGAGTTTAAACTAAGCTTTGTATTTTTACTTGTCGAAATAGTTTTCAAAGGACAGCACTTGAAGATTGCCTGCCTGTCCCTGGCTCAAAACATGTTGAAAATAACTGAGGTAGAGCCCTTTCCACTTTTCAGTGAGCTGCACAAATAGTGCAATCTTTGTCTTGTTCTTATTTCAGTTGTTTGCTTGTGCAGTATATTTTTCTATTGTTGAATGTGTAAACTGAGCTCTTTCTAGGACACCACTTGCATATTGCCTGTTCCTGGCACATAGAAAGTCGAGAAACACTGATGTACAGCTCTTTTCAGTTTTAAGTCAACTGCATAGTGAAACTTTTCTTTCTCATATTTTGATTGTTTGCTTGGTCATATACATATATTTTTGTTCTTACTGTGTATTTGTTGCACAAAATTATTCACTGAACTTCTTCCGGTTCCAGAAGCCTGCACAGTACCCAGAATATGATATTTTACTGTATATTTTACAACTGCATCCATTACATTCACCCCTCGAAATTCCCCCCCCCACTCGTCCGGGTCTACGGCACGCAGTGTCACACATGAATCTTTTCGGCCCAAGTGGGAAACAAACCTCAGTCTCCAGCATGATAGTCAGGCATCAGCAGATTGGAGAGAACTTAAACATTTAAATGTTTTAAAATTGTGAAATTTGAAAATTTGGCTCCATAAGACTATCGTGACCCAAAGAAGGACCTGGTCTGTACATGAATGTGTATGTGCAGATACAGTCTTACCGATATACAGTCATAGCACATTTGAAGTGTAATGTATCATATTCTTTTGAGTTTATTACATTCTATTGATGCCATATATGTGCCAAGGGTTAGCCAAAAATGTCCTTAGTGAGGCACAAGGGTTAAGGAAACGAGGTTAAATATAAATCACTGACTTGTATTTTCGTGCAGTTTGTTTACATGAATAAGATGAGTTCATTACACAGAGCTAAGCATCCTCTTTTATCTAACTGAAACTACAATCAAGTAGCCCGCAGTTTAAAAAGTTTGTTAGATCAGGAATAAATTATCCCTTGAACATTTGACTGATGGTGAAATTCATACACATTCCCCGTTGTGAATTAGCTGTGTTTTGCCGGCTAACGTTAGCTTACAACAAAGGCTAACATAACCATCTAACATTCAGTGTTAGTACGACACGTTAAGTTATTACGTGTTTTTCGAGATTGTAATCACTGTCCATTCAAATCCTGTCGAGCAGTATAAGTATGTTGCATCTGCCGAGTGTGGATACTAATGAAGCCCCGTAGAGCCAGGAGCAACAGTGTTTGATTTAATATTTAATAAAAGGTAATGGCAAACCTTCAGTCTTAGTTTAAAAGAACTGTGAGTTGCAGCAGACCTTCAGTTTTATGGAAGTTTGTTCAGAAATATGAAGCATTGAAACTGAACATTGCTTTTTTAGGTTTAGTTTTGACTCAGGGGGGACAGGAAGCAAAACCTGTCCCAGACCACCTGAGGATCGTAACTTAGCAGCAGACCAGAAATGTATTCTTGCCTTGAAGTTGTAGAGCTGGAGTGATGTGATCTACTTTCTTAGTGAAGACTCAAGCAGCAGTGTTGTGAATCAACTACAGCCGTCTGATACCATTTTTTAGGGTTGCCTGTACAGACACCGTTACAGTAGTCAAATCTTTAGAAGACACAAGTCATTTTATCAAATTGCAATGTTGACCGTTTCTATTTAAAGTCATACAATGTTGAAAATAGGCAATATTAATGAGTTAATCTAACATTATTTTCATCTAACGTTCTTTTGGCTGCTCTATAGTGACTTGTTCCACCTCCATGTCATCCAGTGTTCATCTTATTGTAAAGATTACTCAAGTACTTGTTTATCATATGTTAGTGTACTCATCTACAATATAACTCAAATTGGCCATAGTAAGAATACTGACTGTGTAAATAATAATTCCCAGATGATGTGGCATTGGAATATAATGAATAAGGCAGAGGTGAAGATCTTTCAACCTCCGCCTACTCCGTTGTTTTCTTTATCGGGCAACCTTGGAGACCATTATCATACTATAATCGTAGCTACTCACCAAAGAAAAAGGAGAGCGACTACATATTTATCTTCTGTGTGAGTGGTTATGCTTTTACATCTTTCAGCAGGGAGCAACCTTGAGAGTAGAACCATACTGACATGACTAACTGTATTCATTGTCATTTACTGTGTATCAGAATAAATGGTTAAATCAATGGAGTGATTCCTGACAATAAGAACTAAACTTTTTAATGTGGCTAATAAATACAAATGTTAATACTGTACCAATCAAATCTGAATGAGTACTACTGATGTGTCGGTCAGTTCTATGAGCCGGCTTCTTTCAGAGAGTTTTGTTTGTTTTATGATCTCAGGAGGAAGGCACACATGCACATTTTAAAGTAGGCTACGGGGCAGATCTGAGATGTGCTGCCAACAGAGTCAGACTGGACTGGTATTTGTTTTGGATTTTTTTTAGGGTAGATAAATATTGAGGGATGAAACTGAATCAGCCCCTCCAAACTGAGACACTTACTTCATGTCTTTTTAAATGTCATTCTACCTTAAAGACAATGTTCATTTGGAGTGTCATATGTTTGGAGTGGTGTTTGTTTAGGATAGTTTAAAAAAAAAAAAAAAAATTACAACATTTAATATAATTGTTAAATAGAGGTGTAATAATGTCTGGTGTTTTGCATTAATACTTTTATAAATTTTATAGTATACATAATATACAATACTGGCAAACCTGAAAATGATTAAATCTAGCATAATTACAGTGAATAACTTATATGACATACGTGCACACATACTAATCATAGATGAAAAAAAAAAATTAATTTGGCTTGCCACCTGAGCTAAATGATCTGACTCAGTCAAAAGAGCCACAACTTTAAGCTAACGTCATTACTACAGTAGCAGCACAACCAAACAGTTGATCTTGTTTAATTGCTCAAATGTCCATCATGCCATCCCCTCATTAACTACCATGGCAATGACTGTGTGTGTGTGTGTGTGTGTGTGTGTGTGTGTGTGTGTGCAGCTGCCGTGAGTTGAAGCACTGAATTCTTTTGCCACTCCTCTTACATCTGTACAGTCTGTCAACTACTTCACTGACATTGCTGCCAAAGTCTACATCAATCATGAACTACAAGAGCATGACTTACAAACCTATCTACAGGTTTCACTGGAAATAAGTTCCTCTCCTGTTTGACTCATCAAAGTGTTGGCAGTTCATTTCAGTTGCTCAGTCTAAATGTCTACACAGACAGAGGGAGATAAAGATAGATAAAGCAGCAAACTTTGAGCTCACATGGGTCATGGCTGTGACGTTCAAAATAAAAGCCTGATAGCAAAAATATGCAAATACAATGTGTATAACGTCTTTTTAGTCATTCACACGTAGTGTCAGGTCTGTGGCAGGGTTTACGTTAGCCGGTATGACGTGTAACTGTCCGGCAGATTAAAATATCAATGGTCAAAATGTCTGGCAAGAAAAACGTCAATTAATAAATAACTGTATAAACTCATTAACATATTAAATACTAATATTATTATATAATATGTGATATAACCTATAAGATATATTGAAATGACAACAACAGCAAACTTGTGCAAAAGTTTCGTGTCCTTCCGTTTCCTTGATAACGGAGGAGTCAGCTCTGCCCCTGAGATAAAGGAACGGTCAAGCTAACGTTAGTCTATGCTGCTCCTTTATTCCGCCTCACAGGTCTGTATAAAAGGTCCGGGCGCTGATTGAGGACAGAGATGCTCCGTCAGTAAGCAGCTACAGAGCTTATGCTGGTTTTGGTTGGTTCAATGGTGGTGGAGCTGAGCCCTCAGTGTGTACTGCTCACACAGAGACAGTGAGCCACAGCAAAGAACAGCCACATTATTATTTGCCATGTTTATGCCGTTGTTAATAATTTTATGATTAGAGGCACAAAACTTCAGAGCATTTAAAATTTAAGTGTATGTGTGTGTGTGTATAAAGGATAAGTTTCTTTTCTAGAACAACTTATATTATAAAAAACTTTTTAAAGTAAGTTTTGTTTACTTTTATGTGAATAACCTCAGCACAGCTTGAATCAAAGTTTACAGTACACAATGTGGGTATGCAACAAATATCTGAAGTCTGGTGGGAATTCTCACTGTAGGAAAGAGTAGACGAAAGACAGCTGAGATTTTTATATTTTATTTATGAAAATACTATATACATATATATATATATATATACACATATATATGTATGTACAAAAACAATAAAAAAATAAATAACATGTATTGAAGAGCCTCAGGGACACATATGAACAAAATGATTATTCCTCAAAAGTCTGATACGTTCCCTGCAGTGATTGTTGCCCCATTGCTAAACAGCTGATCGGCAGGTTCCAAATTGAGCACAACAGTGCTTGCTTTATAAATAAGTTTATGAATTTAAAATTTAACGTATGCCTTCCTTCGGGGTGACAATCTCTCAAGGGAAGGAACCAGGCTTTTGAGGAATAATTCATCCTCTGAGGGGGGAGGCTGGGGAGCAGGTGGAGCTTGCTGCTTGCATGGGCGTTTAGGGTTTCCAGGAGGAGAGCCTCTAACTCCGCACGTGTGTTGGTGGAGTCGGCGGAGTTTTCCTCCTCCCTGGCTCTCTTCCTGGACCTCTTCGTCGCTGTATGAAATGGAAAAAACATTTTATGAAACTACTACCGTCCAAAAAATTCATAGTTAGAAGTAACTCAATATCCAAGTTCATATTTGTTTAAATATCTTAAATTAATTATCTATTAAACTATCTTAAATATGTCTTGTACATACTTCTTGGCACTGAAGCAGCAGGGAAAGCAGCAGCACCAGCAGACTCTGGCTCACTGTCAGAATCTGCTCGGGCTGTAGTAGTGACAAACCTGCAGTACATACAGTATATTAATTGTCTAGGTTATTCTAACAGTTACCACACATAAAATATTTTACACATGCAGTCATTTAATGCATCATACAGGTCTAGCCACAGCAATATCTATCCTCCACAACACTTTAATGCAAATGATCCCAGACTTGTTTATTCTAGCTATTGAGATTTTTTAAAACTACAAGTCAGTTATCATTTTATACAAAAAATTGTTTCCATGCTGTTTATGTGTGCGTGTTCATTCATCAACAAACCTCCGATGGTAATCCCTGATGGGCCTGCTGTCTCTCCCTCGTCCTCCATCGACCCTATGCTGTATTTCGCGGCCCCATCTTCTTCCACCCCAGCTCCACGTTGCCGCTCGTTTCACGGGGGCAAATAAAGGGGCCGAGGAAAGACAGGACCGCAAAATATTTCCACTTCTTAGCTGACCCTGCTGCTGCCTCACTCCTGGTCTCTGTCCCCTTCCTCCTTTCCCTCATATACGTGTCCCTGAGGCTCTTCCATCTCCTGCGACACACATCAACAGACAAGAACACACGTAAATTAACTGTTCAATATAGTAAACCAGTAACTTTATGCCGGGAAAGCCAGCTACGCTAACTGGGGCTATACTAATGCTTTGCTAACGTTCATAAATGCTAACGAATAGCTGCAAACAAGCAACAAATACATATTTACAGAATTTACCAGGTAATCCAGCCACCTCGCTTACTGTAATCCACGCCTGCTCCTTTTTATACTGGTCTCTGTAGAGGAGACAGGACGTGTCATAGAGCACCGGGTGAGCTGTAACCGCCATGATGTACTTGTCTTCCATTTCTTCAGCAAGTGAATGATCCAGGAAGCAGACGTCAGGAGAGTCTCAACGCGGCGTCACACGATGTCGCCGCAATTGTGTTTGGTGTGAACACCCCGCAACCTGATGAAAAACAGATTGCTGAGTCTCATTATCACTCCTACTCATAACATTATTTCTCTTTTCTAAATGTACCACTTGTTCCCTACTCACTGCTAAATCTGGGATATTTTCATTTTCACCATCATCTACTTACCTGCTCTTTCTTTTTCTCTTCCTGTTCCTGCTGACACTACGCTCTACCTCTTGTGCTGGACACAATTCACCCCAGGCATCTTCTGCTACACCAGCTAATTTAGATTTAAATTTAACATACACTTTGTGAGGAAACTTTTTCTTCTCTAAATAAACTCTGTCTGTCACAAAACCACACATACCATTAACAAGACCATCTGAAACATCCACGTTTTTGTATGATGGCCACTTTTCAACACTAACTCACCTGTTTTTTTGACAAAGTCCTGAGCCTCTATTTCCTCATATTCAGGACATGTCTTCAATAGTTCTGCATCGTTGTGCTCATTTACTTGTCTATTCGTCGGAAAAATGTGTAAAGCTGAGCTGACTTCACCGGTTTCACAACGCTTTAATATTTCAATGTCGCTATTCAACATCACGGTCCCTTTCGAACGAGTTCTAACTCGGTTTAACAACGACGCAAACTCACCATCTTTTTGCCTAACTATTTCTGTCAACTCTACCACCTTAAAAAGGCTCCACCAAAGGTTGACTCCGAGTTCCTCTTCATAAAGAGGCTTCCCTTTAACTGGAGGCAACTGGAAAAAATCTCCAACAGCAATAACACAGACGTTCCCAAACGGAGCAAAATCACCAGTCTGTTTGATCTGTCTCAACCTACTATGAACATATGTCAGCAGTCTGTGATCAACCATTGATATTTCATCAAATATCAAAATTTGAAGATCACTATATTTAGCACGCAAAGAGTTGACCTTTTCCTCACCCAAAGGTACGTAGGGAAGGCGAACATCTTTGCCAATGCTAAATGTGTGATGAATGGTTGTTCCGTGCAAATTGTACGCAGCAATCCCCGTAGGAGCCGTTAACAAGACACAAATATTGTCAGGTTGACGACAGACTGTTGACAACAACCTCATAGCCTCATACTGAATGGCTTTCCTGTCCCTGCACCACCTGTAACAAAAACATGAAAGGGATGTATGAAAGGAACTCTATCTAAACACCACTGCCTAACCTGATAAAAAACACACCGCTGAGTCTTATTTAAAGACTTAATAAGAGCCAAGCCATCAGTCCTACACATAATGTTACTCCTCTTTTCTATATTCACTACCTGTTCCTTACACACCGCTAAGTCTGGGACGTTTTCATGATCAACATCATCACCATCTAATACCTGCCCTTTCTTTCTCTCTTCCTGTTCCTGCTTACACTCTAACCTCTCTACCTCTTGCTCTGGGCACAATTCACCCCAGGCATCTTCTGCTACACCATCTAATGCTATATTTTCAAGGATCTCGTCCAACTCGTCGGCATTAATTTCAAATTTACTTCTATTTAAATCTACCACTTCCTTTACCGAATGCATCGTCCTATCACTAAACCTAACCTAAACTAACACGCACATCGTTATAAAATTGTCCGTATGTGTCAGATTTTTCAGGCTTTAATTGCTCATCGGAACGATACGGAAGGAACAACTGCAGGATGCTCTGATAAAATAATTCTGGAGTTTTAGTCTCCGAAAAGTGCACATATCGAATTACTGCAGGTTCAGTTTTAGTTCTTTTCGCGACAAATCTGCAATCATTTGTTAATTGAATCCAATCCTTACATTTCTCATTTCTAGCTAACACATGATACTCCGACACAAAAGTCGCTATACACATATCATTAAACGTACTATCGTTAGGCCTATTCTTAAACCGATCAATTATACTAGTCATCCAGATGTCATCTATATTACAATCTGAAGACTCTGCCTTTTCCCTCAATATACTGATAGGTAGACTCATCTTAACTATATTGTCCCCTGTAGGTATAAATACAACCTTCCTAGAAAATTCCTTCAGGTGCATGCCACTTAACCTGTAGACAGCTTCCTGAGCACTCACATCTCTATGAAGATAAACACTACCTAAACTTTTCAAAGCCTCTTTGGCACTAACGTTCCCGTCTTTTGACGCTTCCCTATGGGCGTTCCCTAGCAACAATCCTATGTCTCTCTCTGCCTTAGCGATATAAGAAATAATATAAACTATACAAGCGTACGCGTCTACTACAAATTGGACATCTAAATTAGCATTCCAACATTTCAACAGCGGCTTACTATACTGATTAATCCATACTTCGTTAACCTGCCTCTTCAAGACTACCGTTGTCTTTTTCGCGATGCGTTTGATATGCAGCCTCAAACGTAGCTTGACTAATCCCTAAACGCTGCCACAACTCCTCAACAGTGAGGTTACTATTTTCCTCCTTTAACACAGCTGCCTTGATACGTCCCACTATATCTTCCGCGTAATCTTGTTTCATGAGATCTGGTTTTTTCATGTTTCGTTTACCACGTGTACACGCTGCGGCTTCCTCGCACTTACATTTATTTTTAGCTTCTTCCACTGATGGGCTACGAGAAATGAATGTACGAGTGGATGGCACTTTTGGAAAATTGAATCGACAAGCCGTGTTTTTCTTTTTACAGGTTTTAGAATGTCGCTTTGAGTGCTGCTGTACAGATGTGACAATGTCCAATAATGTCTCATCTTGTGACGGTAGCTCGCATGTCACATATTTGTCAATAAATTTGACGACCTCTTCGTCCGTGTTTTCATCAATTTTGGGTGCGTTTTCAATCCAAAACAAGCAATGTACATGTGGTGAACCATGCTGCTGAAATTCAACCCTATAAAAGAAATCAATAATTTTACCAATCGGATTCGAGGGGGACATAAGGACCTCCCTCAAAAACACATGCCAGCGATAATCAAACATTCTCGCTGCAGTGACCGGATTACGACGCAGTAACTCACACTTGTCTGCCCACTCTAAATCTTCTGCTGTCTGAGACCTACCTTCCTGCTTCAAAATGCTATCTAGTAAATTTGTCCATCTCAAATCTGCAGAAGAGAATGAACAAAACCAAGTAGGCAGACCTAGCTGAGGGACAGACGCAACTAACCCACGCTGGGCTTCCTGCCAAAAAGGCTTTAGAAAACGATACCCGTCATCGAACTCCAACAACTTCTTCATGGACTCTTCATCGTTTATTAAGTCCCTTACACTTTTACCACCTACCTTCTGGGAAGGACGCCCCTTACCTTTTCGCAGGGCGATTGACACGTTGGATACAACCTGCTGAACCTCAGACATGTACTGACCAAAAAATATATATTCTACATTTCTAGAAAACCTACCGTCAGCATGCAAAATCCTGTTGTTCAAATACCGAGACAACGTTAGGACTAGACCTACTATCATGATACGTTTTACCACCTAGAGGAAACATTTAGCCTCATTTTCCTGATCAGAAAGTAACTTAACAGGATTGTTACCTTCTGCAGGCGCAACATTCAACACACCCTCATAATACTGATCTAATGTTTCCTGACCTGTCAAGAGGCATAAAACACGTGTCCTGAAACATACGATGCTGCTGCCTATCATGCAAAAGCTCATCTTCAACATCTGAAGATATTTCCACTACCATCAGCCAACTGCATCATCTTCTTACCTAACAAACTCGTTAAGCCACTCTTCATTAATCCAATGTCTTTATAATGCACATTTGTTTCTTTTAAATACTGCAAAGCCTTCCTAACATGCATAGTATCCACAAACTGATACTCATAATGCCCTTTATACGTTAACTTGCGCTTCAACTTTACAAGCAACAAAGACCCCTCCTTACTGGAACGCAGCAACAAATTACTCGTCTGCACAATGTTGGTTTGAACATATGTCATTGGTGCATGCACTCCATTCTGACCTCCTTTTGATAAAGCCAACATCTTCATAAACGGTATATGCAATGTTATTAAATACTGCTCTAAGCTGTTCAAACAAGCCAACTCAGGTGGAACAGGATCAAGTTTCAAATTTACTGAACATTCAGGTGGCAGTAGATCTTTATTAAGCTTATAATGACACATATAACAAATCCACAACTTGTCGTAAATGTGGACATCCCCTAATCAATACCTTCCACCATATGTGACGTGAATGCAGCACGAGGTACAATACTGGGGATGAAATAGGTCACCACTGATAAGCAGAAAACAGGACAAACAGAAGACCCTTGAAGGTTATTAAGATTTGTTGGCTGACAAAGTGATGGACAAACTGAAATAAGGCTGGTGGAATGAGAGTAAACAAGGACGAGGTGATGACAGCAGAATCGGTCCAGGTGTCCAACCTGAAAGATTCACACTTTGATCTGTGTCCGATCAGATATAATATAATATTATATATATATGTGTATATATATATATATATATATATATATATATATATATATATATATATATATATATATATATATATATATGTTTATTATATATGACAATTTTGAGATAACTTTTGATAGGAAAGTCAGATCAAAATTTCCCAGACCAGCATTTGTTCGTCTCGTCAAGCCGAGTCAATTGATACCAGGTTTGTAGATGTACATCATAGGGGGGCAGAGTTACGCCAATTATTAAGTGTGTTTGCCTGATATCTTTGGAACGGAAGGTTGTAAAGACATGTGCTTGGTGTCTACGTGTCGGGTGTCATTGAATTGTGGCAGATGGAGACTGGTCCCAAGTCTCTAGGATGTACGGTTCTTGAGTTATCACGAGAAAACGGTTTTCCCATAGGAATGTATTATTATGTATTATTGGGAAGAGTGTGAACATGAAGTGTTTAAATGAAAAACGTTCCTCCAGGACCTATTTAGGAGCATGTTTCAGACCATTTGCAGTCGATAAGTATCTATATAAAAAAAGTTTCAACAAAACAAATCACTTAAAGTCATTATTAATGCCCTAAAAGGAAGCATGACGATGAATGTAATGTAGGTGTAACTTTGCACAGTCAAAGTAGAAATGAAATCTCAACAGTGGGTATCATCCCCTTTAGACAAAAACATCTGGTGCCCTGCAGCTCCTTTTCTTTTTGTTCTTCTTCTACATTCTCCTGCTATTGTGTTCCCCTTTTTTATGTTTCATGCTTTTGGCGCCAATCTGTACTCTTGATTAGTTTTTGTAATCTTTTTGTTCTTTGTTAGCCAAGTGTGTGCAAAGCTCCGTGAACACATAGAATTAGTAAATATTATGTGTCAATATAAGTTTTCTAATCAGTGATGATTAGCAGTAGAATACCCATTATAATCATCATCCATTCACTCCACTATTGTAAATAATAGTCTTGTCATTCCACATTGTGTTGTGTCATTTATCATTGCATTTTTCTTCTAGTAGCCTATTTATTAGTCAATGAAATGTACTAAAATGTCACAGTTGTTAGAGGACGGAGGTCTATGGAATTGGAAATCACGGCTTCTAAATTGAGACTGATTTTAATAATAATTATTGTCACGATAATTTGTTTCTCCCTAATGTAAGAGGTGGTGCCCCCCTTACAAAGTGCTTATTAATTACATCTCATTCTGGTACACTGTATTAATTTTAATTTAATCTATTGTAACAGACAAAAAGATTGATAAGGGTACTTATTTCATCTGTACATTCACAACTTACCCAGAATAATCTCCTGCTACGTTTTCTCCTTTCTCAGTTTCCTAGTGCCTCTCAGCAATGATTGATCCAGCTCAGCTGACGTCTCCACTGCTATTCATCTTTCACTTTGTGAGCTCTGAGCTGTTCAAACCACCAGAGACGACGAATAAAACCAATAAACCTCAGTACACGTCAGTCTGTCGGCCCATGACTTAAATTTACAGCTGTTGTTTGGTTTGAAAAACAAAATAGAGCAGGATAAAGAAGGAACGCACTGAATAAGTCTGATAATGGAACTTTATCTGGCCTGAAAACTAGATGAAAAACAAACCAAACTTTTTCATTGGCAAAGTACATTTACACAATTTCCAGCAGCTCTCCATGTACTTACAATCAGGAGACACACATGGACATACAGCCAAAAAAAAGAACAAAGCTGAACAGGGATAAGTGTCCATAAATATGTGATTATTTGGTTCAAGCAAGTACGTTAAAAAATAGATATATACCATATTTACAACATATCAATCAATCAATCTTTATTCATCTGGAGGCATTTTTCACATAGAGCAGGTCTAGACCGTACTCTATATTTAATTTAAAGAGATCCAACATTCCCACATGAGCAGCACTTGGGGACAGCAGCAAGGAAAAACTCCCCTTTTATGGAAAGAAAACTCCAAACAGAACCAGACTCTAGATGGGCGGCCATCTGCCTCGACCAGTTGGGGTTGAGGGAGAGAGAGGAAAGAGGAAAGAGAGGCATACAATCAAGGTTTCTGTAGACTATAAACAAAGAGTGCAAAGCTGTGTAAGAGTGCTGAAATAAATGTTCAATGGTTAATGGATGCACAGTATATACAGCCTGCTTAAATCTATATTTGACAGTGATGGATGACTGATTAAACTGTTTATAAGCGTGACAAAGACAGAAAAAGCTATTTCTGTGTCTTCTAGCAGAGGGGAGTTGTTGGAGCAGGTTATATTCACAGTGCGAGTGCTCTGTAGTGGTTTTCTCTATCGGTTTTCTGACTCTGGAGGTGTACAGGTCCTGGATAGTGAACAGCTCAACACTGATTATCTTTCCTGCTGACTTGACTCTCAAGTGTAGTCTGTTCTTGTCCTGTTTGGTGGCCGATTCAAACCAGACAGTGATGGATGTGCAGAGTACACACTCGCTCTGCCGGGCCTTTGTGATGACTGTGTTGATGTTGGACTCCTACCTCAGGCTGAGCTGTTGAGTACAGTGTGTCAGGATTGCTCCTCTTTGCTACTGCTGCTGTACAGGATTGTGTTCCCGCTCCTGTCAGCCGCCTCAATTTAGCTATGACCAACGCTGTGACAATGTTACAGTATGTGAGATTAAATTATTAAGGATCATTTCATTTTTTATATATTTTTGACTGTTATGCACCACAACAGCAAGGTATATTCTTTGTATGTGCAAACCATAGACTGTATAAAAGAAATGGACGTCACCCATTGGTTTGTGGACTTCTACTCAGAATGTGTACTTTAATATCCTGTAGCTGTGGTCCAGTGTGTCTTTATCCTTAGTGGGACATTTGATAAGATGTCTGTATTTTGGCAGTTTGTGAGCTGAGGTTTGCTCTGTTAAAATCCCCAAGGATCATGAAAAAGGAAGTCTGGATGTTTGCGGTCCATGTGAGTTATCTGGTGGGCCAGGTGTTGGAGTGGCTCACTAACACAGGCCTGAGGTGGGATGTAAACACCAACAGGAATAAAGAAGGAAAGAACTTCTTTAATGTAGTGGTGGATACCTTCCACCTTGTATTCCCTGTTGACTACATTACACAGTCTGCTCAGTGAAGTTGGGATCCAGGCAGATTTTCATCCATTTTATTGGACCAATATCTGCCTGGATCCCAACTTCACTGAGTGTGGCCCTTAATCTCTCGCCCCGCATCTCCTCCAAACTCCAATTAAAACCTCTGAAAAGTTTCTGGGTATGTGAAGATCGTTACAAAAAAAAAAAAAAAAAAAAGTTGTGGGGTGAACTGTGAAATATTCAACAGTTCTTTCCTGGTGAGTAAAATATAAATAAGGGAGTATTGAAGAATGCACAAGTAAACACAAACATAGAAAGTACCAAAGAGCACAACTCTGAGGCAGCCAACTGTGATGTCATTTTGATATCATTAATCAAACTCAGATATATGTACATAAAAAACACATCTCTAACGGGACTCTATGGGGTTTTACGGTGCAGGCTGGGCTTGTTCATGAAAATACCTAACCATGGTTCAATTATTGATGCCATTAGAGTCCATTTATTGCTGTTTCATGGAAAAGAAAATGTAGTTCAGAAATTTAAAATATTTATGAGTTTCCCTGCGCCTAGTGGATTGATCGGATAAGAAAAAATGGACCGAAAAGAAAAAAAAATCCCAATAAAAGAGCACCTTTGATTGTATTGTGCCTGTTTTATTCCCCCAACTAGACTTTAAATGAACCAGTCTGATAGAGACTCCAATCTGCAACGTTAAATCCCACCGAGTCCCATTAAGACCCAGACAACTGATAACTCAGAGAGTCAGAGAGAATAACAAAAAGTTATCATCCATAAAGAAAGAATACACGTTGCAGTTATTTTCCTTTCTCTTTTTTTAAATCCCTATTTTACCATTTTAAGTTTATAGATAGACTCAAGGCCGAAACTCACTGTTTTGAAGTACACCTATTGTTTTTATGGCTGAACACTCACCATAAGCTTTATGAGGCGCGTCAAATTGCTTTGACACTCCTACTGTGACCTTATTTCGATTTTTGAGTGTCAAATAAGGACAGAGGGACGAAAGCTGTTTTTTTTTTCTGCAGCTGTAAAAAGACAGACAGCTTGACGGTGGTCGAACCAGTAGAGCGTGCAGCGGTAAAGTTAATGAGAGAAATAAAAAGGTTGTTTCATGGCATTTAGGTTCTAAAGCACAAATAAATAACCATCAGAGACTCAACAGTTGGTTTAGCAGGAACACACACTCTAAAAGCAGTAGTAATACTATTAACAGGACAAATCTGTGTTGGTCCTGCAGAGGAACATCTAATGACACTTCAATTGAGTTTGATTATGGACAATTCTTTCACTGGAGATGCTGGAGTAGTTTATTGTTGATGAGGAAGACCCAATAAGACACTGGATGGATGAATGGATAGATACTTTAGGTAGACCCAATAAGACGATAGATAGATAGATAGATAGATAGATAGATAGACCCAATAACACGATAGATAGATAGATAGACCCAATAACACGATAGATAGATAGATAGGTAGACCCAATAAGACGATAGATAGATAGATAGATAGATAGATAGATACTTAATTCATCCCCATTGGGAAATTCAGATATCCTGTAGCTCACACATCAAAGACCTTGAAGTTAAAAAGCAAGGGTAATAGCAAATTATAAAACAACCTGAAAACTCAATAAATATGGAAGACAATTACATATTTGTTGCCTGCGGACCCATTGGTGCATCTCATGGGGCTTATCCTCTAGTTAAGAGTGTTGCAGTGTGTATCTATCTGGTTCTGTTCTGTATGAGATTGTGTTTTATGCTTTGTGCAGTGTGTTGTTTTCTTTATTCGAGGTCCCGGGGGCCGCTGTCATTTTCTGCATCAAGCTATGCATTATTAAAAAAAAGACCTTGAAGGTGAATCACTGTCGACATGTTGAAGAGTTGTTGTCTGGCACCTTTTCAACTGGCAAAGCAGCTGAATGAGAGTGAGACCTCAGAGGACGCAGGCTAAAGACACAGTAATGGACAAAGCACCACAGTGTTCTTGTACTAGTGTCCATAAACGATGCTGTTGCCACCGAGGAGAAGACTACAGGAATATGCTGAAGAGAATCAGCTGTGAATTATGAGTTAACCTTCCTGTCGTCCTCCCGGGTCAAGTTGACCCTTTCTGTTTTGACTGTTCCTTCTTTCCTCCCTTCCTCTTTTCCTTTCTCCCTCCCTCCTACCTTCCTTCCTTCCTTCTTCCCTTTTCTCCCTTCCTTCCTCCCCTCCTTTCCTTCCTTCCGCCCTTCCTTCTTTCCTTTCCTTTCCTCCCTCCCTCCTTCCTTCCTTCCTTCCTTCCTTCTTTCCTTCCTTCCTTCCTTCTCCTTCCTTGCTTCCTTTTATTCCTTCCTTTTCTGCCTTCCTCCCTCTTTTCCTCCCTTCCTTCCTCCTTTCCTTCCTTCCTTCTTCCCTTTTCTCCCTTCCTTCCTCCCCTCCTTTCCTTCCTTCCTTCCTCCCTCCTTTCCTTCCCTCCTTCCTTCCTTCCTTCCTCCCCTCCTTCCTTCTTCCCTTCCTCCCTTCTCCTTCCTTCTTCCTCCCTTCCTTCCTCCCTTGACTCGAGGACAACAGGAGGGTTAAATGCACTTTGTAGTGTGTAGACAGTAAACTAAAACGTTTTCTCAGTGAGGATAATTGAAACTGCCGTGATATCCCTTCTTTAATGCAATATTGATAATTGAAGCAGTTCCCTCCGGATTATTTCTAAGAGCAGTTCGCTGCAGCACTTAGAAGTGTTTAGTCTGTTTGGCTGCTCTCAGCATTTCACACAGCCTGACGGTCCTGTTGGGAGGATCCTTCTTTTCAACAGAGACAGGATCTCTCTTCTTCTTCTTCTTCTTCTTCGTCAGTAAAGGTCAGGCATATTGTTTTCATTCTCTGATGCCCTTTGAGATGCAGAGAAATACAACTCTCGCTACATCAAGAAGTCGATTATTAAGAAATTGAATCTGGTCCCGCTGGACATGCAGCCACGAGCTTTAAAAACAAGACAAAGGATTTACTACAGATTCAATCTAAATGTGAGCCCAACAAACTGTGACATGTTCACTGCTGGGCCATGAAGGGATAAAATAAAATACACTCTCATAAGGAGACTAAGAGTCCTTCCCATGCATATGAATTGACTTTCTTGACCCTTTAACCCACCTCAGTGTGTGTCTGAATGGGCCTTAACAGTACTGATGTTGATTTATAGAAGATATAGTATATGCAGAGTGTGGGCCTTGACACAGTATAACAGTTCAAGGGGACTTCTCCTTAATCCTGGGGCTCTGCTGGAATATCTTTGCATGATTTACAGTTAGAAAAAGCATCTTATACTGGCCCTTTATGCACCCCCCTCAGTGAGCCCACTGTATTCTGATTGGCTAGCTTCAGGAAGCTCCTTCTTGCTCAAAAAGTAGGATTTCACCTCTTTTTCTCATGCTTTACTCCAAATGTAAACAGATCTGTCTGTACTAGTGAGTGGACAATGCTAATAACCTCAGCAACAGTTACAGTTCATAGATACACACAACGAGCTGACATCGTCTCATCAGGGAAGCATTAAGGCCAGCTGATATCTGGCTTTGTCTTGCAGGAAGCATTTTTACATGCATTTAACTCAGGTTTTTGAACTTTGATCATCATTCAAATCTCTCATCAATCATAACAGGATATGAATGACATAAAAATCACAAAAAGTTGAATATGCCCCTTTTAAACTTCTACTTTATAAAGTAATATAATATAATAATATAATAAATCCTGATCATATTATATCCTCAGCTAAGGGTCCTCATATTGTAGTATGTCCAATTAAATTCTTTATTAGCCAGACAATCTGCAGATAATTAACTAATCTAAATTCAATCTTTATTTATATAGCACCAAATCACAACAAAAGTTATCTCAAGGCACTTTTCACATAAAGCATTTCTAGACTGTACTCTTCAATTTAATTTAAAGAGATCCAACATTCCCACATGAGCAGCACTTAGTGACAGCAGCAAGGGAAAAATCACCTTTAACAGGAAGAAACCTCAAACAGAACAAGGCTCTAGATGGGCGGTTGGATTTGAGGAAATTATGAAGCCTATTCTGTTTTGTATTTTGTGTCTAACATTAAACCTTTCATCTTTGTTTTCTTTTTAATTGATGAAATCAAAATTTTACCCCTGGCCATTTTCCATCATGTTTTGCTTTCATGTCATGATGATGAATAAACAAGTAGATGCTATTTTTGTAAGCCTGTCTCCTTGAGTTTGCATTTATACACTGATAATGATACAACACAGAGAGCTGTGGGTGGAGACATATCTGGTAATGCGACTCAGGAAGACCCAAATGCAAAAGACCGATACAAGGACTGACGGACAAAACATCTTTAATCATGATGTGCAGGCAAAAAAACAAAAAGAGCAGAAACACAGGTTAACACAGCAACAGAAACTGAACTTAAGTACAAACGAGGCACAGGTGAGTTGAAACAAGACAAGTGAAACCAGGCGGGGAGCTCCGGTCCTCTGAAATGAAGCCAACGCAGAAGTAACTTAGAGCTGCATCCTATCAAAAGGCCACCAGGGGGCGACCGTCTCTATACAAGTCAATGGAGAATTCACCAACTTCTCACTTGATTTCTAACCTCAGTAAACGTTTTCAAAATGTGTTTATGGTCTCAATCGCTAGTTTAAAGCCTTCTTCAATGCAGTATGATGTTCATTTGGGACATTTTGGCCTCCCTGATTTTATATGTGACGATAAAGCAGGGTATGCATTAGGGCGTGGCTACGTCCTGATTGATAGTTTGAATCCTAGATTCAAAACTATTGGCTTCCAAGCAACAGTCCACAAACCAATGAGTGACGTCACGGATGTTACGTCCATTTCTTCTATACAGTCTATGGGTGAAACACATGGTGCAATCAACCAAGGAAGTAAAGATAACAAAACACAAGTAGAACATTTCAAAATAAAACACGGAATAAACAAACACAGATAGAAAGTCCAGGCAGGATGTGACACAAGAAAAGGAGCGGTGAGGAGTTTTAATGTTAGAACAAGTTACGAAAAACACTGAATAACAATAATAATAATATAATAACTTCATTTATAATAGTACATTTCACACACAGATTAATCAATGGATCAGCTGTGGAGGATCTCAGGGCTTTCTGTGGCTGATAAGTTATTAAATATTAAGAGATGTGCACCATTTAGAGCTTTGTAGGTAATTAAAATGACCTTTCTAAAAGAAACAGGAAGCCAGTACAAACCAGCTAAAATGGGAGTGATGTGCTCTCTCTCTTTGTGGTCTTGATTATAAGTCTTGGTGTAGAGTTCTGTATGAGTCGTAACTTCTTTATGGACTTTTTTGGGACACCAGTAAAAAGTGCATTGCAGTAATCTAACCTGCTAGTAATAAAAACATGAAATAACTTCTCAGCATCCTGTTTGGTTACAAATGGTCGTACTTTGGCAACATTTCTCAGGTGGAGGAAAGCTGTCTGGGTCAATTTACTAATATGGGGTTTAAAACTTAGATCAGAAATCTAAAATGACACCTAAACCTTTCTCTTTGATTTTGGTCCCAATAAAAGTATCTCTATTTTGTCCTCATTCAGTTTTAAAAGATTAGAAGACAACCCCCCCCCCCCCTTTTCCAACACACTTTTACACTCATCCTGTCTCCTTGAGATACCATTCATCAAAGGAAAAGAGAGTCCTCATCCTAAAAGCCTTTTCTCTTGTAAAAGTTAAATATTTCCATTAAAGCAGAATGTAAATCCTGCATTTGTATATGTTGTGTCACTCATACTCTCTCCTGTCAGGCCAATTATTTCTTCTTGATCTGTGACAGTAGTAATTCTTGGTTGTTTGACAGATGATTCTGTCCTCGCCGTCTCAGCAATAAAAACTTTTTCAAATAAATGTAAGAAAAAAGCCGTAGCCTTCAGAAACTCCTGCAGGTTCAACTAAACAAACCAAACACATTTAGTGCTGACTGACTGGAACAGACTCACTGTAAACAGACTAGAAGAAACTCGCAAGCCTGGCAAAAGACTTCAAAGGCCTCGAGACTTCAAACGACCCATAATGCAACACCCTGTAGGATCCAACAGTACAGGGGTATTCATCCTATTGAGAAAGAAGATCTAATGATGAACATACAATAGAGTTGTGAAGTGCAGTGAGCTATTTTGAGTGACCCTGATTCAAGAAATAAAAACTAGAATCCTTAATCCCCAAAACAACATTATTATCCCAGTTTGAGCTTTTCCACAACTTTGATTGGCATGAAATGCTCCTAGTTCATCAATAAAAAAGACGAACAACTGTGTATGAGCCATAGACTGTATGAAAACCCCAAAATCCCATTGGTTTGTGGACTGCTGCTCAGAAGCCAATAGTTTCGAATCTAGGCAGCACCATCTTGAAAATTTCAGGTGCATGCTGGGAAAAATAAAAACACGGATTCTACTTATATGGGCATGAGGCGGAGTCATCGGCGGAGCGGGAGAGGTTGCTATGGTTGCGAGGGCTGGATCTCGAGGACATTGGGCAATCAACCTGTCAATCAGGACGTAGCCACGCCCTAATGCATACCCTGCTTTATCGTCACATATAAAATCAGGGAGGCCAAAATGTCCCAAATGAACATCATACTGCATTGAAGAAGGCTTTAAACTAGCGATTGAGACCATAAACACATTTTGAAAACGTTTACTGAGGTTAGAAATCAAGTGAGAAGTTGGTGAATTCTCCATTGACTTGTATAGAGATGGAAGGGAGGAATGAAGGAACAGTCAAAACAGACGGTGTCAATTGGACCCGGGAGGACAACACAAAGGTTAAACCCCCTTCCCCCTGTCACAAAAAAAAAATCACCAGCTTATCTTACTTTATCCTCTCCTATAATACTTCAAAAGTTACCTAGGACAATTCCAGCTGTGAAACAAAGTCAATGAGTAAGCAGCACGGAGAGCTTCAGAGTTATCAACACAACAACAACAACAACAACACCAAACCCAAGCTAATCTCTTAAGCAAAATGCAAATCCTCCTTATAAATAATCACATCATCAGACAAGCTGTGTGTGCACATCAACAGGGAGAATTAACAACGGGTCACGCTGCAAAATCTCCACTGAGGCAGACATGAGGGCCAGATGTGACCGAGGCCATGTGAGACAGTCTGGTGGATGAGCTTCAGTCTGAGGCAGAGGTGTTCCAGTTGGCAGCAGATCACCCTGGGTTTCAGAGAGTTGGGTAACTGATGATGAACAATGGATGGGAGGCATGTGGTAATCAAGGCACCACATAATTCCCTGTATTTTAATTACAAGGGGTTAGGGTGGATGTTGGAGTTGGAGATCCTTGCTGCCTCCGCCTTTTTAAGAAGCCCTGCAGAGAGAGAGAGAGAGAGAAGCTGGATCATATTGGTTTACATGGTCTAGTGCAGGGGTGTCAAGGATGAGGCCCGTGGGCCAGAACTGACCCACCGAGGGGTCCAATTCGGCCCACTTTCCTTCCTTCCTTCCTTCCTTCCTTCTTTCCTTCATTCCTTACTCCCTTTAATCTTTCCTTCCTGTCTTCTTTACTTACTTACTTACTTCCTTCCTTCCTTCCTTCCTTCCATATTTCCTTCCTGTCTTTTTTTCCAACCTTTCCTTTTTCTTTCTTCCTACCTTACTTTATTCTTTCCTTCCTTCCACCTGTCCTTCCTTCCTTCTCATTTTCTTTCCTTCCATTTGTCCTTCCTCCCTTTCTGCCTTCCCTCTTTTCCTTCCTTCTTTCCTTTTGTCCTCCCTTCCTTCCTTGCTTCCATTTGTCCTTCCTCCCTTTCTGCCTTCCTTCTTTTCCTTCTTTCCTTCCTTCCTTCCTTTTTTTAATGGTCCAGCCCACATTAGATCAAATTGGGCGGTTAGTGGCCCTTGAATGAAAATGAGTTTGACCCCCCCTGGTCTAGTGCCTATTGTTACACTCTCCGCCCCCTGCTGGATAGGTTTTGTATTACATGGGAAACTTTGCTTATTCTTTCTTTCGCTTTCCAGCCGTGGCAGCAGCAGTTTGTGTTGATTTAGCTGTGGTTTAGTAGTAGTAGAAGCTTTATTGTCATTATATTGAGGGTCAGACAACAATATAATGACGTTAAGATAGCACTCCCTGAGCCATAAGGACATTTACAATTTACAATTAGAAACAATTTAAGACATAATTAAAACATTGATAATATATAAGGGCAATAAAGTGCAATATATGAAGGGGCAAACAGCAGCTTGTTGTAACAGTAGGCAGTATGTAAACAACTGAAACTATTTAATACACATGGTTATATTATTACACTAAAAGAGTTTTGATTGGTAGTCCTGTGTGTGGTAGGGGGGCGTAAGGGATCAGGCCATGTTCATTAGTATAACAGCTGGGGGGGAAGAAGCTGTTTTTCAGTCTCAGTGTGTGACTGAATTGTCCTGATGCCTGAGGGAAGTGGTGGTGGCCAGGATGTGTTGGGTCACGGATGATGTTTAAAGCCTTACTCTGACAGCGGGCTTGGTGAATGTCCCTGATTGCAGAGAAGCTGTGTCTCAGTTATGTATTGTGCCGTCTTGATGAATCGTTGCAGAGCCCTCTGAGTTGCAGTTTGTCTGATGGGTCTGGGTTAGGGTTAGGGTGGGTAGTCCTATTTTTCTAGCTTTATTTCTGTTCGGCTTAGTTTTATTAGAATTTAGGTTGAGGGTTAGGGTTAGAGCCCAGATCCTTTTTTTTTCATAATTATTTTTTTATTGAGTGTAAATGGATCTTACAGTCATCCCCACATCATCCTCATAAACGCCTTTCATTCCCAATACACCCCAGAAGCCCAAAGCCCCACCCTCCAGCATCATAAATTGATTTCCATATCTTATTGAATTGTTTAACTTTATTACAATCTTCTGACATTGTCTTTTCAATACACAGGTACAATTTCATTAAAGAGCCCAGATCCTAAAGATCCATTTGTGGGCTGGTCTGGTTGTCTACCCTTATTTTTCTTCAGCTTGGCCAGCCCACCCATTTTAATTAGAAACTATCGGTTACTTTGTTGATGAATTGGTTGATTTTAGCAATGACTTGGCCATCTTTGTAACAAGCTGTTTCAGCACCTATAAATACAATATCAAAGCATTTTCTCTATCTTGAGTCATCATAGTCTGAGAAACCTTGTAGTAAGGACTTTTACTGTCTGGGTTAGTGTTGGATAGGTTGTCTATTTTTCTAGCTTTATTTCTGTTAGCTTTAGTTTTATGTGAATTTAGGTTGAGGGTTAGGGTTAGAGCCCAGATCCTGCAGATCCATTTCTGGGCTGGTCTGGTTGTCTACCCTTGTTTTTCTTCAGCTTGGCCAGCCCATCCATTTTAATTAGGAAATATTGATTAGTTTGTTGATAAATTGGTTGATTTTTTTTAGCTATCTTGACCGTTTCAGCACCTATAAATAATATATCAAAGCATTTTCTCTATCATGAGTCATCAGAGTCTGAGAAGCCTTGCAGTAAGGACTTTTACTATCTGTGTAATTGTTATTTACATACTGGTACAGCACTGTGTTAACCTTTCTGTATCTATATATTTAAATATCTTTCTTCTCATTTTATAACAAAGAGGAACATGTTGAGACCTTATCCTGGTAGAAACCTCTGCCATCCAAAGATGATCTTCAGCTACCGCTACCTCTCACGAGCCAGGAGAGATGTTGTCAAACCTTTAACCCTTTATTGGGCAAATAATTATATTTGGTAACTTCTGTAAATATCCCAAAATATCCTTCCTTCCTTCCTTCCTTCCGTCCTTCCTTTCCTTCCTCCCTGCCTTCTTTCTTCTCTTCCTCTTTTCCTTTCTCCCTCCCTCGTTCCTTAATTCCTCTGTCCTTCCTTCCATCTGTCCTTCCTCCCTCCCTCCGTCTCTCCTCCCTTCCTTCTTTCCTTCCTCCTTTCATTCTTTCCTTCCGTTCCTTCCTTCCATCTGTCCTTCCTCCCTCCCTTCCTTCTTTCCTTCCTCCTTTCATTCCTTCCATCTGTTCTTCCTCCATCCCTCCTTCTTTCCTTCCTCCATCCCCCTTTCTTCTTCCTTCCTTCCTTCTTTCTTTCCTTCCTCCCTCCCTCCTTCTCTCTTTCTTTCCTCCCCCCTACCTTCCTTCCTTCCTTCTTTCCTCTGTATTTCCTTTCTTTCCTTCCTTCCTCCCTTCCTTTCAATGAGTGTCCTATAAAGGGTTAAAGCTTAGATCAAAGAGTAAGTGATGGAGGTATGTGTCAGGATTTTTTTTCTCAATCTTATAGAAAAGTGTCATGAAGTCAGAAACCTCTTTTCATGTGACAGGTTTCTGAGGTGTGGGGGAGGTGTGTCTCCAGATGAGGAGGAGCTCTTTCTTTTTTTCAGATTGTTCAGTGGGTGGAAGTGGAGTAGGCGTAGGAGTAGACAGGAAGCTGGGAGAGTGCGGCGGTAACCTGAGGACTAGATGATCCTCTCTCTGACATGATGGAGAGATACTTCTGTTCTGCACCTGAACCTCTCCTCTTCTCTCACATGGTCTTTCTCTCCTCGACGTATCTGCCCCTGAGGTTTTTCCATCCTCTCCTCTAAAATGATTAACCTTCCTGTCGTCCTCCCGGGTCAAATTGACCCCGTCTGTTTTGACTCTTCCTTCCTTCCTTCCTTCCTTCCTTCTTTCCTTCCGTCTGTCCTTCCTCCCTCCCTCCTTCTCTCTTTCTTTCCTTCCTCTCTCTTTCGTCCCTTCCTTCTGTCCTTCCTTCCTTCCTTCCTTCCTCTCTCTTTCTTTCCTTCCTCTCTCTTTCCTCCCTTCCTTCTGTTCTTCCTTCCACCCTCTCTCCTTCTCTCTTTCTTTCCTTCCTCTCTCTTTCCGCCCTTCCTTCCTTCCTTCCTTCCTTCCTTCCTTCCTTCCTTTCTCCCTTCCTTCCTTCCTTCACTCTTCCTCCCTTTCATCTTTCATTCCTGTCTTCTTTTCCAACCTTTTCATTTTCTTTCTTCCTACCTTACTTTTATTCTTTCCTTCCTTCCACCTGTCCTTCCTTCCTTCTCCATTTCTTTCCTTCCCACCTACCTACCTCCCACCTCCATTTGTCCTTTCTCCCTTTCTGCCTTCCTTCTTTTACTTCCTTCCTTCTTTTTGTCCTTCCTTCTTTCCTTCCTTCCTTGGACTATTGATTAGACAAAAAAACAACTGGCATTTCACACTGTTTTATAGACAAAATTAATCAACCAAGAAAAGAATCTGCACATTAATCAATCATTAAATAATCACTACTTGCATCACTTTTTAAAG